>NC_056735.1:1500469971-1500552471 GCF_019279795.1 Protopterus annectens
CAGACCTTCAGATCACAATATACAGTGTGAACTCACCATGTAGTCAGGAAACAGTTGAGTACAGCAAGAACATACAGAACACTGATACTTAGTCACTCTAAAAGCCTATCTTGGAAGCTAGAAGACTTGTATAAGTTTAAGGCTTTTTATTGCTTACAAGTAGGTTACCCACACGAGAGATGAAAAACAAGCACAGATGGGGAACATGCATGCAATGATATCATACCTGCCTATGTATCAGCCTTATGCTTTGGAATACTGGCCAAGGCTATTGGCGCCCCCATGGTGCCTTATTTAGGAGAGTCTTGAAGATGAATACCATCTCCGTAAACAGCACAATAGCAGATTTAATAAGGATTATGCTACTCAAATCCAGGGGTTGTGATCACAATATGCATCCACTCAGGTATTATTGATAAACACACCGCCTGTACATTCACTCATATATCACAGGTTGGGTTGCCAACGGGCTTACACACAGAACCCACATGGTACGACTAGCGGTCTCCAGGTCCAACTCTTGAACAGTCATGACTGGTGTCCCACAGGACTCAGTCCTGGGAGCCCTACTGTTTGTCATATACATCTCAGATGTACAGGCAAACACAGGTGGACTACAGCAGACCATGTTTGGCAATTACAGCAAACTGGGAGCCATGACTGATCATCCAGCTGACATGGACATCCCTCAAGGGGCCTCACAGTGAATGTCACAGGGTGCCAATGACATGGCCTCCAGCCAAGTGCCACTAACTGCATGGTCATTCCATTGTGTAATCGACACCCACATATTAATACATGAGCAGCAGCCACTTTAATACAGACGAGGTAATGGGGTATCTGGGGACTAAGGTAGACAGTGATCTCCCCTTTGATAATCATATCTCCACAGTAGTTAGGACATCCTTCTATGTAGGCCATCTGATTACTAAAGGATTCCCATCTAGACATACTGGGTTATAGTGCCCCTTTACTCATCACTCATCAGTCCCAACATTGGGTATAATAACCCATGTGGGATGTACCTCAGAGGACACGTCCAACAGCTGGGGAGACCACAAATGTACCTCACCAAGGGGAATACTGTCCTCCAACATATGGCCGATGCAGCCAGACTGAATAAACTCCTGCTTTACTCAGTGGCATCTCGTTTACCCAGAAATGATCCCCGATGGCCATCACAGCCATATCGCACTCAGGCTTGATGGATATGATCCAACTATCGGAATCCATGTCACAGTGAGCCGCATACTGTAGTGAGCAGATCTTGCCACAACTGTGTGTGCAGGTGGAGAAAGGTGTCAGTCTCTAGGTGCCTACATTGTCAGTGTGTGTAATATATGTTCCCTCTTTGCCAAGGCATGGGCATACTGAGCACTCCTCCATCTGCCTACTGGGGCTGGCTCAGGGTGTTCGTGGTCTGAGTATCTCTGTGCCTGTGGGACCCTTGGCAAGGGTGGTGGGCTGTGAGGGCCTTCACCATTCTGTCCCTGCTGCAGCTGTTTCCGCAGGAACATATTGTGTAGCATGGCACACACTATGATGATGTGGGCACATGTGCCTGGAGAGTACTGCAAGGCTCCACTAGATATGTCCAAGCAATGGAACTGTGATTTCAGCATCCCAAACGCATGCTCTATGATGATTCTGGTTTGTGTGTGTGCCTCATCATGGTGTTCCTGCTCAGGTGTGTGTGCATTTCTGATGGGAATCATCATCCATGGTTCCAGTGCATAGCCAGCATCCCCCACTAGGTGGCCATTTGCAATGTACCCCCTGGCAAATAACTGATAGAGCTGTGAGGCCTGCCAGATGTGGGAGTTGTGATAGCTTCCAGGGCTGTCAGCACACACATCCATGATAATGCCCTGGGCACTGCACACGACCTGGCAGTTGATGGAGGGGTATCCCTTGTGGTTTATGTAGTGCCCTCCCTGCTCACCTGCTGGTGACTTGATGTGTATGTGCGTGCAGTCTATTGCACCCAGTACCTCTGGGTATTCTGCCACATGGTGGAAGTGACGCATATTGTTGGCCCACTCCTTCTGCGTTCAGGGGGTAGTACCCTGGATGCTGATGCTTGTGAGATACCCATGATATCCCCAGTTGGTCTTTGAAAGGTACCTGTAGCTAGTATTCTCAGGCTTACACATACCTTTGTATCCACTGGGATGGGTTCCCCTCTGTTTGTTCTGGCTCTGAGGTGTGGCCGGCACAGCTCCACAAGTTGCTGTAGGGTGTCCCTGTCCACCCTGCAATGCTCTACCATCTCCAGATCATGTAGCCCCTGGCAGGTTACCCTGGGTCTGAACACTCTCCTTCTCCTCCGGTGCCTTCCGTGGTCATGTGCATTATCCTCCGTACCACCTTCAGTCTCCAACACATGCTGGCGGATCAAATCTATGGCAGCCTCTAACATGTACATAATAAAAGTTCCCTGACTGTATACACCACTGGTGCAGAGTGTATGGGAATATACAAATGTGTGTGAGGTGCTTTCACACTTTATAGTATTTTCTATGGATGCTGCTGATGTAAGTGGGTGTGTATGAGCTATTCCAGCTGCTGCGTGTCTTAATTATGGGTTTTGTAATGAGTACTGCGAGTGTGGGGCCTTTACTGTGGAGATCTACTTGCCTGCCTTGATTAATCTGTTGCCCTTTGATTCACTTTTAGACCTGGATCACCTTCCATTGTCAGGCATGCATCCACCTGCCGTCTTTCTTGTTTTGTACTTTCCCTACCGGTCATGGTGAAATTTTCTTTGCAGTGTAACCCCTCTCCTTCCCTGTTTTGCAGGTAGCTGCTTGCAGCCTTGTTAGCTGTTGTCAATGGCCCACTGTAGGCTCCTAGTTGTTAAGTAGTCATTTTTACTCCAATTTCACTGCTGCAGCATTTCCTTATTTCTTTCCTATATCCTTCCTGTTTCAGCTGCAGTGTGCACAGCACATACCCATTTTCCGGATTTACGTGTGTTTTCATCTCCGTTCACATGCATACTCGGTTACCTTATGTACTCTCAGCTAAGCATAGCTATGGGCAATTTGACATACCCCTATCCTGCAGCTTTGCCTAGCAAGGGACAGACTGGTTTAGCAATGCTCCAATGTGCTTACAGCAATGGTAACACACCCCTCTCTTGATGTCATCTTTATCGCAAGGGGTCACCTCAGTGTTATAACGCTATGCTATGAGGTGCATCCTTACACCAGCGGGGAATCTGCGATTCACTATTACTCCTGTCATTTGCGTGGCATTGCCTACTAATTCCTAGCTACTGCACATAACACTGTCACTGCCCCTTAGCAACCCTTGTGCCATGTGTATGGTGTAGCATGCCTGCCATTGACTATTATGGGGAAATTGTGATATGTGTTTCATTGCGGTTTTATTCTAGATTTTTATATATTCCTTGTGATCCCCTTTGCGCACCACTGCCCTGCCTTTCCACATTGCGATAGTGCGACTATATATATTAAATGTTAATTTTATATTTTGTACATTTTTTTAATGCCAATGGCTATATATTTAGCCATTGGCATATATTAACAATATAATACATGTGTGGTCGGCTGTCATGGCTCCGATTTTATGTTTGCAAAAATGTAAACCGTTTTCTATGGTTTACATTTCTGCATGCTTACATTATGCCTGCACCACTTCCTGAATCGCTACATACATTCATTTGCATGCTATACTGCTGCACATGAGGTAATTAGCATACATGGCTCAGGAGTTGTACGGGCGTAGCGTACGCAAGTAGTGCACATGGGAACAGCTCATACCTGAATCGCTCGGTGGCCATCTTTTGTGTTAGAACACTGATGCTATGCCTGCACCTGGAGCAAGCTTCATGAATCCCAGGCAATTACTTTTTTGGATGTCGAAGTGAATGTGCTAGATGATGGGACTTTGACTAGCACTGTATAGAGGAAATATCCTCAGTTTAATAACTTGCTTCATGCTACCAGTTGCCACCCCCATCATGTAATAAATAATGTTCCCAAATCTCAATTTTTAAGGCTTAATAGAATATGTTCTATAGTGGCTGACTATGACATACAGGCCAAGGATATGGCACAAAGGATTTATAATAGGGGGTATCCTAATAGGAGTATTCAAAAAGCTGTAACTTCTGTTCAACAAATTGATAGACAACAAGCTCTTAAATATTGTGATTAAAATTAGAAACAGGTTTTACCTATCAGGTTTATTATGGATTTTGGTAATAATGCAGCCCCCACGCTAAAGGATAACACTGCCCAAGATGCAGAAACCTTTACAAATGCACTCTATGAGCACCTACAAGGATGCATGAATCGTGCCATCCCTAGTAAAACCAAGACTCATTCCCCTAAGAGAAGGAAACCAGTCTGGTGGACCCTTTCCATAAACAGGCTATACAACAGAAGGAGGAAACTAGTTAAAAAAAAAGCAAATCCCAAGAAGGAAAGACATCCCTGATCAGTATCAGTAAGAAACTAAGTTCCCTCATAAAATCCTCCAAGGCTTACTTCGAAAGGAAATCAGCCAAGGATTCGAAAGATAACCACAAAGCCTTCTTTAGCTATGTCAAGAATCTAAGTGGCAACTCACAGATATGCTCTGAGCTAGTGCAAAATAGCACAAAATATACTGAACCCACTGATATTGCCAACATCCTGGCAGATTGATTCAGTGCAAACTTCACCCCCCTCTCACCCCCAAAAGGGCCCACAACAATACCAGAAAAGTGTAGTGTCCCAGAAATCACAAACACACAGGTGAAAACAACCCTTTCTAAAGCCAAAAACAGAGCGTCAATGGGGCCAGATAGTGTCACAGTCTGCATCTTGCACAAACTGCAGAACAAACTAACCCTCCACCTAAACACACTGTCCAACCTCAGCCTCTCCACAGCCTACATGCCCATAGAATGGTGCACAACACTGGTTATTCCACTCCACAAAGGAGTGGCCACAGCTCACCCTGGTAACTATCTCCCCTGGTCTGCAAGGCTATGGAGTGCATCATCATGGAACTCATTAACAAAGACATTGGGAACCTCTAAACACTTGACCCAACCCAGTTCAGCTTTGTTAAGGGCAGATCATGCTTACTAAACCTGGTTGACTTCTTCAAGATAGTCACTAAGGCCATAGATGATGGGAAGGTAGTTCACACAGCCTACCTTGACATTGCCAAGGCTTTAGACACCATTACCCATTCGGGAATTATAGAAAAACTCACCAGCCTGAATATAAACCCCTACGTCACAAGATGGGTTGCCAACTGGCTTACAGACAGAAGTCACACGGTAAAAATAGAGGGCTCCAGGTCAGACTCTAAACCAGTCACAAGTGGTGTCCCACAAGTCTCAGTCCAGGTACCCCTACTGTTCAGCATATACTTCTCAGAAGTACAGGCAAACACAGGAGGACTATGGCTAACCAAGTTCACCGATGACTGCAAACTGGGAGCCATAACTGACTCTCTGGCTGACACAGACATTCTCCAAAAGGGCCTTACTGAGATGGACACCTGATGTCAAAGTCATGGTCTCAAGCTAAATGCCAAAAAAATGCATAGTCATCCGTTTTGGGAAAAACAAAACACCCATGAATTACCACATGGGTGGCAGCCCCCTTAATACAGAATAGGTAAGAGATCTGGGGACCCAGGTAGATAGCAATCTCTCCTTTGACAATCATATTGCCAAAGTAGTTAGAAAATCCTTCTATGTAGCCCATCTAATTACAAAAGGGTTCACATCTAGAAATAAAGAGGTTATAGTGCCCCTCTACTTGTCACTCATCAGACCCATCATAGCGTACAATACCCTATTTAGGATGTACCTCACAAGACACTTCCAACAGTTGGAAAGACCACAAAAGTACCTCAACAAGAGGATTACTGGTCTCAAACATATGTCCTATGCAGCCTGACTGGGAAAAACTCCAGCTGTACTCAGTGGCATATCGCTTACTCAGAGGTGATCTCTGCCTGACTTACAAAGCCATGTCCAACTCAGAATTGATGGACATGCTCCACCTAAAGAAATCCAAGTCACTGTGAGCCACTCCCTCTAGTGAGCTAAACCTCACCACAACAATAAATAGAACATGCTGGAGGGATAGATTCCTGTCACAGAGACTCCCCATGCTTTGGATCAAAATTCCTAACTACATTAGGCAGAGCCCCTCACTAACACTCTTCAAGAGAAACCTTGACGAGTGGATGGGTAATAGAACATACACCCCTGGGATCACTTCATTGGCTCTTCTTGACAGAGGCTCAGTTAATTAATCAATGGGATAGCGAAAGCTAACACACTCTGGCTAGGCTTATAAATGCCCTTGGGCAGATAGCCTAGTACCTACCTATGAACCTATGAACCTAATACTCTCTTTTTACAGAATATTATATATCGGTATTGGGATATATTACAAATGGATGATAAGATAACAGCCTTATTACCAGAAAGCTGTAGACTGTCCTACAGGAGAAGCAAGAGTATGAATGGTTGGTTCAACCATTATAAGAAAGGAAATAAGGTGGTTAAGACTGTGACACAGAGAAGATTGGATGGGGGTCAGTTAATGGGCTGCCACCCTTTTGGACATTGCAGTTTCTGCAAGTTTGTTCCCAAAGAGAATTCTTTTACTTCATTTAACTGTCCCAATTATTTGATATCTTCGTTTTTGGAAACTGTAGCAGTGATTCCGTGGTACATATATATATATGTGTATATATATATATGTATATATATATATATATATATATATATATATATATATATATATATATATATATATATATATATATATATATATATATATATATATATATATATATATATATATATATATATATATATATATATATATATATATATATATATATATATACAGGGTTAATTGTACCTGCCCAGCTTTTTATGTGTGGCAGACCTCGTGCCCATTTTAATTAAGAATATTGGAACATTTAAGTGACATCAAGTGTAGCAGAAGTACTAACATCCTATACAAACAGGGTTTAAAACATCCCACTGCAAAATTCACTTTTACTATTATTGATAGAATTCAAAAACATAGGATGTGCAGGAAGGTTTGCATTCCCACTTAAAGTTTAAAGAGCGTCATGGGGATTATTAAATTAGGGGGTCTGTTTCCCCCTGGTTTAAATGAACAGTTGTAATCAACCAATGAAATTGTGGTGATAACATGTGTTTTTTGTATATATGCATGTTCTTAGGGAGCACACTTGGTTAGCTACAAGCTGAAACCAGTATGCTTTTTTCACCTAAGTGGTGTTAGTGATATATTTTTTATGTGTTTCCTTTGTGGGTGGAATTGTTTCATTAAATTTATTTGAACAAGTGGCTAGATTGAGTACTAGCTTTTGCAATGAAACTTTTAGCATTTTTTGAGCCTAGCACCATACCGTACTGGTGTGAGGGTTGGTCGGTTCTTCATGCATAATGGTGTCCTTCTCTACCAACAGCTGCAGAGGTGAGAACTCGCAATGTCGAGACACATGCAGAATGCCTGGCCAGGTTGCACCATGAGTGTGGTGAGTACAGCTGTAGTTTGCTATCTATAGTCAAATAAAACAGAATAAGATTAGAGCATGAACCAGTAATGTACAAAACATTTGTAGTGCAATAACTGGAATTACAGCTGCATAATGCCAATTGTTATTCTAGAAAAATCATAACTGTTGCAGTAACTGCATGAGGATATCTGTAATAAACTGTTGTGTTAATTCAGCCCAGTAACAATATATGTTGTACACCTGCATTTTATTTAGTAGTGTATAGGTTACATGCTATCTCTGTCATAATTGCATTATATGCATGTGTGTTCAACTGTCATTACAGTGTACCATAACACTGTAGTAGTACTACCAGCTCATATTTTGTTTTCAGGTGAGCTCTAGGTAAATATCAGTCAGTAAGATTACAGCAGAAACTCAGTAGCTCTGTTTGTTAATTGCTGTATATGAAGTACATTTTTACACAGACAAACCAGGGTTTGAATCCAGTGCTATGTACTAATAAATATTACTGAATAAGATATGTTATTTTATTTTTACATTTGTTAACCAGGCCAGGAAAGTCCGACTTAGAATGAGACAATTTTCAGTAGAGGCCCAAGGAGAAACACTCCAGATACATATCTTTGTAACGTAGAAGGAAACTGGGGCACCCAGAGGAAACCCACAAGAATGCAGGAAGGACATGCAGACTCTGCACAAAAGGCACCCCAGCTGAGAATTGAACTGAAGAACCTCTTGCTGTGAGGCAATAATGCTGCCATTGCACCACTGTCCGGTTTGGATGACAGATATTCTCTCCACAGGGACTACTGGTACATGGGTGATGTAGCCTATATTATGTGTAAATAATTGTTTATTCAGATTTCACAGACTGTTAAAATCATTACCACAAATGTGATACTAATGCATAAAATAAAGGAAATATGTGTAGTATAGTAACATTTATTAACATAAAAGAAATAAAATGTGTACTCTTGGTATGGCTGTATGCCTGCTGTGTCACTGAAAGTTTGCTGCAGTCAATAACTACATGTGAGTCACATGTCCCCTGCAGGCACTGCTATTGAATTCTATCATGCCTGCCAGAAATATTACAGTAGCAGTCACTTATTGATCACAGATATCGTTCTCTCCACAGGAACTGCAGGTAACCTATGAATCTGGTTGACTTCTTTGAGTCAGTCACCAGAGCTGCAGATGAGGGTAAGGCAGTTCATACAGCCTACCTTGGTCTAGCCAAGGCCTTTGATACCATTATTCAGTCAGGAATTATTGATAAACTCACCAAACTAGGCATCAACCCCTATATCACTAGGTGGGTTGCACACTGGGTCATAAATAGAACCCACAGTGTGAAAGTAGCAGACTACAAGTCAGACTGCCGACCAGTCACGAGTGGAGTCCCACAGGGATTGGTCCTGGATCCTCTCCTGTTTGGCAGATAATTCTCAGAAGTCCAGGCCAACACAGAGGGACTCTGGCTGACCAAGTTCACAGATGACTGCAAGCTGGGAGCCATTATTACCTCCCCGAGTGATGTAGATATCCTAAAGAAGGCCTCACTGAGGCCAATGACTGGTGTCAAAACCACGGCCTTAAACATAATGCCAAAAACGACGTCATCACCCCCTTTGGAAAAAACTCAGTTCCCACTAATTACCACATCGATGGGAGCCCACTGAACACTGAAGGCATTATAAGAGCTCTGGAGACACAGGTTGACAGCAACCTCTCCTTCGACCACCACATTGTCACTATGGTCAGAAAGTCCTTCTATGTGGCACATCTCATTAACAAGGGTTTTGTATCCAGGAAGAAAGAGATCATCATTTCTCCATACTCTTCTCTCATTAGGCCAATCATCGAGTAATGCCCCATTTGGCATGTACCTCACTAGACACATACAACAGCTGGAAAGGCCACAAACGTACCTCACAAAGAGGATCATAGGCCTTAAACACATGTCCTACATAGACAGACTCAAAAAACTCCATCTATTCTCTGTCTCATATCGTCTACTAAGAGGTGATCTCTGCTTGACTTACAAAGCCATGTCTGACCCAGATCTATTAGAAATGCTACATCTAAAGAAATCCAGATCCCTACATGCCACACCCTCCAGAGACCTCAACCTCATTACCACAATCAACAGAACATACTGGAGAGACAGGTTCATAACCCAGAGACTGCCCATGCTCTGAAAAAGACTTCCCATGCATGGCAAGCAGAGCACCTCACTGGCCATCTTCAAGAGAAATCTTGATGAGTGGATGGGAAATAGAAAGTTCACCCCGGGGATCACTGCAGTGGCTCTACTTGATAGAGGCACTGGGAACTAAAGTTGGGTGCACTTCTATGGGCTAGGCTTGTAAAGGCTCCAGGGCCATTAACCTAGTACACACCTATGAATCTATGAACCTATAAATGGGTGAGCTGGCTCATATTATTATGTAAATAAGTGTTTTATTCAGATGTCACAGACTGTTGAAATCATTACCAATAATGTCTTATTAATGCACAAAATAAAGGAAATACTTGAAATAATAGTGCTATATAATAAAATAAAAGAAATAAATAAAATGTGTACTCTTGGTATGCCTGATACCTGCTGTGTCTTGGAAAGTTTGCTGCTGTCAATTAATACATGTGATGCACATGTGCCCTGCAGTCACTGCTATTAGTTTTTATTCCCATGCCTGCCAAGCAAGGCATGACAGTTGTGTACTCTCTTTACTGTACACATGCATGTCTCTCAAGTGTCGCACTGTCATGGAGTGTAATTACTGTTGTGTAATCCCTCTGTCATGGATGTATCATTGACATTGTTATATGTCAATAGCAGAGTAACAGTACATCAGCCCACAGTACACCATGATAGTTATATGGGTCTAGCTGATATCCAAGTGTTCTTTGTAGTTGTGTACCTGCAGGCATTATTGCTTGGCCCATATTATCCCATGCGGATAGCTTGCAAGGTGTGTACATGCTACAGCAGTTATAGGGCACATTTACACATAAAGAAAAGACAGACCTGTAGAGTAGATAGCATTACTGTAGTCAACGATGCAGCCCATGATGGTATTAATGGACTGTATTTCTCTTTCTCCCCACCCCTTATCTTCATACATTTATTATTGTTATATATTGTTTATGGTTTACTATCAACATATGTTGTTCCATAAATGTTATGTTGGGGCATGTGTTCATAGGTTCATAGGTAGGTACTAGGCTATTGGCCCAAGGGCCTACGTAAGCCTAACCAACACGGTTCCCTGTCTTACACCACCCAAGAAAGTTATTTTCCTGTGCCACTGTCGAGCAGAGACACAGAAGTGATCCCTGGGGTGTATTTCCTATTTCCCATCCACTCATCAAGATTTTTTTTGAAGAGTGCTAATGAAGAACTTTGCTTGACATAGATGGGTAGCCTTTTCCACAGTATGGGAAGTCTCTGGTACAGGAATCTATCCCTCCAGCATGTCATGTTTATTGTGGTGACAAGGTTTAGGTCCCTAGAGCGTGTAGCTCAGAGGGATTGGGATTTCTTTAGGTGTAGCATGTCCAACAGCTCTGGGTTTGACATAGCTTTATATGTTAGGCAGAGGTCACCTTGGAGTAGGCGATATGCTACGGAATAAAGCTGGAGTTTTTTGAGATGGTCAGTGTAGAGCATTTGTTTGAGGCCAGTAATACTCTTTGTGAGGTACTTCTGTGACCTTTCCAGCTGCTGCAGATGTCTTGTGAGGTATATTCCAAAAGAGGCATTGTACTCTATAATGGGTCTAATGAGTGTTGAGTAGAGGGGAACAATGACCTCTTTTTTCCTGGATGAGAACCCTTTTAGGATGAGGTGTGCCATGTAGAAGGACTTCCTGACTACTGTGGAGATGTGACTATCAAAGGAGAGACTACTGTCCACCTGGGTCCCAAGGTCTCTTATCACACATTCAGTGTTAAGTAGATTGCTGCCTATGTGGTAGTTCATGCTTACAGAGTTTTTACCAAAGGGATGACACTGCACTTTTTGGCATTGAGCTTGAGGCCATGGCTCTGACACCAGGCATCTGTCTCAGCAACACCCTTCTGTAGGATGTCCACATCACTTGGGGACTTGACTATGAATCCTAGCTTGTAGTCATCTGTGAACTTCATTAGCCAGAGGCCTTCTGTGTTAGCCTGTACTTCAGAGAAGTAGATACCAAACAGGAGAGGTCCCAGGACTGAACCCTGTGGTATTCTACTTGTCACTGGTTTGACGTCAGATTTGGAATCTGCAACTTTTACAGTGTGGGTTCTGTCAGTGAGCCAGTTGGCAACCCATCTTGTGACGTAGGGATTTATACCTAGTTTAGTGAGTTTAGCTATAATTCCAGAATGGGGGATGGTGTAGAAAGCCCTGGCGAGGTCAAGATAGGCTGTGTGAACCACTTTACCCTCATCTCCGGCTTTGGTGACTGCCTCAAAGAAGTCGATCAGGTTCAGGATGCATGATCTGCATTTCACAAACACGAACTTGGTGGGATCCAGAGTTTGGAGGTTTCCAATGTCTTTCTTTATGAGTTCCATGATGATACGTTCCATGACCTTGCAGACCAGGCTTGTCAGGCTAATAGGTTGATAGTTCCCAGGATCAGTGGTGGCTCCCCCTTTCTGGAGTGGGATAACTGTTGCTGTGTGCCATTCAGTGGGCACAAAGCCTGATGCGAGGCTATTATTGGACATGGTGCTTAAGTGGGGAGCCAATTTGTTCTGAAGTTCATGTAAAACACAGCCTGGGATGTTGTCCGGTCCCATGGATGCTGTGTTTTTGGCTTTAGAGAGTGCAGCTTTTACCTGCATAATTGTGATTACAGGGACTCTGCATTTGTCCTGTATTAGATATGGGCTATTTAGTGGGTGGGGGTGTAAAGTTAGCACTAAATCTATCTGCCAGGATGTTGGCAATATCAGTTGGTTCTGTAATTTTCATGCCGTTGTGCTGTAACTCAGAGCAGATTTGGGCGTTGCCATCAAGATTCTTGACATAGCTATAGAATGCTTTGTGTTGTCTTTAGAAATTTTGTTTTCGTAGCTAGCTTTGGAGGATCTTATAAGGGATCTCAGCTTCTTACTGAGGCTGACCAGGGAGCTCCTCCTCTCATGGGATTTTACTCTCTTTTGCAATAGTTTCTTCTTTCTGTTGTACAGTTTGTTTATGGCAGGGGACCACCAGATTGGCTTCCTTTTCTTGGAGGATAGTGTCTTGGTTCTGTTTGGGATAGTACGATCCATGCATTGGTATAAGTGCTTATAGAGTGCATTTGTGTAGGATTCAGCACTTGTAACTGTATTGTCCATCTGCATGGGTGTCATGAAGTTCACCACTTCTGTCTTAAAAAGCATGAATTGGCTTTGGAGAAATATTTTACAGTGGTTTCCTTAATGGGGGGTTGGGATGGGATGTGGATATCAAGGGTGATTAGCTTATGGTTGGATCAGACCAATGCGGAGTTGACTTCAGGTGTGAAACACCGGTCACTCATGTTGGTAATGACTAGGTGTAGGATATTGTTGCCCCTGGTGGGGCATGGATAAGTTGATCCAGGGCATTGGAGTTTATAAATTCCAGAAATAGTTGATCTAAGGAGTTGGTACATGAGTAGTTTTTCCAGTTAATGGTGGGGTAGTTGAAGTCACCCATTATTAGCGTGTGTGGTTGAACCCTAATATTTTCCAGTACATCAAGAAAAGAGGAGTAGGAATCCTGGGGAATGGTGGGGGATCTGTAGCAAGCTGCAATTTGGATTGCAGTTTTGCCCAGAGTTAGTTGCACTTGGATAACCTCGGATGCATTATGCTGAGCAACTAGCCTGGAGGTATGGATATCCTTAATTAATATGGACACACCTCCACCTTTGGTGTTTCTGTCCTGGTTACATGGCCGAAAAGTGTGGTATGAGTTATAGCCTGGTAGTGCAGGGGTGCTATCTGGAGCCTTGAACCAGGTCTCAGTCACTGCACAGATATTGATGTTCTCCATTTTAAGGAGTGCCTCGAGTGAGTGCATTTTGAGATTTAGACTTCTAGCATTGAGTAGCATTACCCTCAGTTTTTGCTTGCCTGTTCCTGTTACGGTGGTGAATTTGTTATTTGAACCTAAAAAAGACACTATAGGGGCAGCAAGAGCCTTAGCCAGTATCCGGAATCCCAGAGGCGACAGGTGCAGGCCATCTGTGGCGAAGCATCATGGTCTGTCGAACATGTCATCCCAAGCAGACAGATATTGGATCCCCTTAGAATGACACCAGAAGCTTAGCCAGTTGTTGAAGTCAATCATTTTGTCCTTGTACTGCGGTATCATTTTGGGTGATGGCAGAATGCTACTCAGGGCTAGGGTCATACCTGCCTGGGCTACAAGATCGGAGAGCTCTTCCATGTCTCTTTTCATGTAGTCCAAGGAGGTATGTCTCAGGTCATTCATACCAACATGGACAATAACAGAGTCATATTTGTACTTGTTGTGGAGTGACCTGAGTGCATGGGTTATGTGGCGGATACTGGCACCCGACAGGCAGCTGACAGTAAACTTCTGCTTGTTTAGCCTGGTGAGTGTTCATCAGTGTGCCTGACTATAGAGTCACCTATGACTTGTGTGTTGGGTACATTGTTTTGCTTTATTGGCTGTGGATGAGTGGCACACTGAGTCTGTGGGTTATGTGTCATTTGGGTTGTGTTGGGGGATGGAGGTTGCTTGCGTTTCTTCTTTGGAGGTCTCTGTTGCTTAGACAGATTATTATTGAGAGCCTCCACAAATGTTTTTGTGTTACTATGTGTAGATTTTGGTGGTGTAGATTTAGTGAGACTATGTGATGAGTGTGGTGCAAATATTTACCTTCCCCTCTTGACTGTCAAGTTCAGTCTTGGTTGGAGAGAGCTTTACCTCCAGTTTGGCTAGAAAAGTACATCTCTCACAGTTTGTAGTGTTGAGTGGTAGGAGGAGAGGGTTGTCTGTGTACATGAGGCAATTTCTACATTGCCTTAAGATGACCAGATTCATCAGATAGACAGGAGAGAACACTGGGAGCTGACCCTTGGACATGCCTGAATAAAAAACTATTTTCCTCCAGATAAGTGAGGAAAGTGAGTACAAGGGCTGTTTTTCTCTAAGCAAGTGAGGAAAGTAAGTACAAAAACTGTTTTCTTCTAGGTAATGAGGAAGGTTGAGTGCTATAATAATTAGTAGCTTATTTAGTGCTTACAAGTTCTGAACAAGTGCTGAGCACGAATAAGCAAATTTAAGTGCTAAAACTAAGAATCTGTATCTGCACTAGACGAGTTACAGGACAGAAACAAGTGGAAATGCAGGCTTTCAAATCATAAAGTTGAGAGAGATGGAAGAGATTGCCCAAATGGCCAAAAACTACAATTTCTGGGCCAGAATCACTCCTTATGTGATAGACAGGTTACCTAGTGCTTACCACTCCCACTGATAAGCTAGAAGGCTTCCCTCCAACACAGAAAGGCTTGGGAGGCTCAGAAGCTTACATATAGTCCTGGATACAGCAAATCTGTATCTGGAACATTAGTTATAGGAAAGGTAGGAAACAGGCTTACAGTTTTTTTTTTTTTTTTTTTTTTTTTTTTTACAGAAAAGTAGCTAAAACAGCAGTAAAAACAATTGACATACAGTGCAAGCTAGTACACTTGAGTATGTAGCAATATTAGACCAAACACAGTTTAAAAAAATGCAATTAAATTAAAAAGGACTAAAAGCAGGTGTAGAAAGAGTTTATTAGATAGAATGTGGTAAAGAGATGGGACTGGGGGAGTGCCCCAGATATACAGTGGGGCGGGCAACTGCAAAAGCCACCAAATTTAAACTACAAGCCAGAAATAGGGAGAGTGGGTGGGACAAAACAGTTTCAGCAGAGATCTAAGCAACAATTAACAGTGCAAACTCTAAAACCAAAAAAATATACTCAGCTCTGTATATTTGCAGATAGATTGAGAAGCAGTCTCTCAGAACACATGAAATGCAGGCTGTTACTAACAGGTCTAATTTTATGCAAGGGATACTTGAGTTAGAAAACAAACAAGCTGTGAAAACCATTTATACCAACTGAAGACACAGAAGAAAATAGGGGGAGATGGGGTAAACAGTTTCAGCAGAGATCTTATTAATGTTATGTATTACTATGGTTACATATTAATATATCTTGTTGAATTACCTGTTCTCTTGGCCTTATGCCATAACTGTTCTGGCATGCTGTTATTATAATGACTGTTCTGTTATATATTGTTTTGTTTCACATAATATGCACTGAATTGTCATGGGGTTATTTGCAATGTTCTGGCATGCTGTTATTACTAACAATGGTTTTGTTCATAACACACCTATATGTATCAGTTTACCTGCATAACCACAGCACATCAGGGTAGGCCGATTCCTAGTGATCTGCCTACTCTACCTCAGCCGTCCATGGCATTGGGTCCCAGCATGAGACCCAAGCCAGTGTTGCCTCCTCCTCTGTCCCTGCACCACCTTTGAGTGGGACTGCCTCAGGGGATGGGGTTTGCCCCCCCCCCGGGAGCAGGGGTGGAGGGGGGGGGTTTCACCCAGGATCAACTACCGGCTATGGTGCACAGGATTGTTCATAGGAGCTATGAGCAGTGCCTGCGCTGGATTGAGGGCAGACTCGACAACTTGGTGGGGCCTGGTGGCGCAGTGCCCAGCTTCCAGCACAGCTTCCTTTAGGGTAGTGAAGGAGCAGTGCCGACTGACCATGGGTGGGGATCTTAGTCATGCTGCTGCTGTCTGGAGGCACATGCACCTCAGATTCCACAACACCCTCCTCATCCAAGGTGTTTAACTCTCCTCATGTGTCACATATCGCCCCTGTCAGCTGTCTTGTATGTCTTGTCTGTCTGCAAATGCAACATCTCCAACCCAAAGTACCTCCCCACATGTACCTACAGCCCTACCCTAACTTTCCGCTCTCTCTTTAAAAAAAAAAAAAAAGTGGGCACATCTGCCACAAAAAAAAAAAAAATATATATATATATATATATCACCCCATACATAGTTCTCCATTTTGCTCACGTCCACCACACACAATTAATTATTATATTAATTAATGAACACATTTATGTTGCCCTCACCCCTCTCCCTCCAAATTCTGTAAAACCTGCACAGCTGTTGCTGTACAAGAAATAGAGAAGTATGATCCTTCTAGCCACCCTTCCTGTACAACCCTACCTGCCCTTCAGTATGTTTTTCCCCCTGCTCACCCCATTTCACCATTGTCCTATCATCCCCTTTTTTTCTTTAATAATTTTTGCGTGGCTTTACACAGAGCTAAGCAGCACGCCGTGATGTGGTGTGTTGTCCAAACCTGGGCAAACCCACTTGACAGTGCTTAAAAGTGCCTTAATGATCTTACGTGTTTCTCACAGTGTTAGGCAGATAAGTAAAATAGCAAAAAAAATCACCGTTGCTACATCTTGAACCCAGGCTCCTGTCAATTACAGCTTTATGCATTAGCTCACTAGGCCACTCAGCTCTAAACTAAAACACATATTTCCAGCAAAATGTATTGATTGCCACTGACAGACTGCATGTACATATAATGGGAAATATGGGTGTGTAACTGGGACTGTGATGCAAATACTATATCAGTACACAGCCAAATAAATAATAATGGATGTACTTCAGGCCTAGGATAACAGGCATATTTGTCAACTATACAGATTGTTGCAGACTGTCCAGAATTTTGCCCGCTAATTTTAGCCTGGGTCTCGTAATATTGTGTATTTCTGGCAAAGTAATGGCAAGTCATCAAAGACTGAGGTGAGGAAATCACAACAGACATTTGATTGTCACATTTCATACCCTTCAGAAAACACATGCTAATGCAAATCCTGTTATTCTGTCAACATTCTACATTTGTAGGAGCAATATGTAAAGATTGTCCCTAGTTTTAGGCCTTTATCCCACCTGTATGTATGACTTTGTCCAGAGTTCTTGCTCTAACAGATTGACAGGTATGATAGCAGGTAACTGTCCCCTTTCATCAGCAATGTCTTTAAACACACCTGCTAAGGCAGCAATGGCAAAGTATATATGTGTACAACTGGGATCCTGTGGCACAACAACTGACTTTGAAAGTCATGCACATAATGATGGATGCAGACGTGTGTCACAGACTGTATGCATGCACCTATATCTTGCAAATACAACTGTTGCAGGACTGACATTGTAGCTCAGTCTGTTAAATGCTTTGCAAGTAGTACATTTTGCCACCCACATTCCTGGGGTAAAATCCAGTGTGTTGCACTTCAATTACATTCTTGTGACTACAGCAAATAATGGCTGAGTCATGCAATTTTAACACACACAGGTTGCTGCTACTGAATTAACTGCTACCCATGCTTGCAAGTCAAAGACCTGTAATTAGGGACACACTGCACATATTTGTGTAGCCTAACTATATGTCACCTACTACTCTGTGATTGGCATGTTATATAACAGATGTACCTTAAGCACATCCCTTGAGTGGACTGTAAAGGGTACCCTCACCCTGACTCTGCTGTAATGACACAGCTGCCACTGCTGCCTCAGTTACAGCTTGCTGTCCTCCAAAGTTTTCACACTCCCCCATGTGTCCTAGGCTGCAGCAGCGGCAGTCTGCAACACATGCATCTATATGTTAAGCTACCTGCTACAGACCTATCATACCTCACAACTCCAGAACAAGGGATCTAGACAGAACCATACATAAAGGGGTGAGGTCCAGTGGCAGGGACATGTTGCACAGTTTGCCCTTACAAAGATAGTGAGTTGATAGAATAGCAGGTACTGCATCAGCATGCATATTCTGATGGATATGATATCTGACACTCACATGTCTCTCCCCCCTTACTGACCTCAACCCACAATGTTTAACATTGAACTGCCAGATAATCACAATGCCATGGGACAATGGCCAAACATAGCATGCAAAACTGTTGACATACCTCATACATCTCAACAGTGGGCAGTATGTGTATCTACCCTCTGAGATGCTGTAGTCTCCACATCTCGCTAATGTTGATTTTAAAGACTAGGAAAGGGGCCATGGCCTACATGAAGGTCATAAATATTGCACTGTGGAGCCATGTCATTGGATAATGAAAGTGCAACCCAGCTGTTTTGGATGCAATTAGCAAGTCAGAACCACAGATTAGTGCACTGGCAGTTACCTGTTAATGAGCATTACCTACAAAAGGCAATCAACTGCCTATGGGAAACAGGTCTGCATGTTGCCTTACAAAGACAGACTATGATTTAGCAAAACTTTTCTTGGGGATTTCTTCACAAAAGGATTAGGTCATTCTACCAGGTATGTAATAGATGTCCCATATAATGGGACACAGATGGGAGGAGGGAGGTATGATGGGTAGGGATTGCAACAGTAGGCCTGTAGTACATCTATGGGAATGACATGTTGGTGATACTCTACTGCCCAACAGCTACAGGCAGGCCTCTGAACTGTGCATGCTTTGAATCAAATCACAGCTGTGGCTCTCTTACTCCCTCCTACAATGGTCTAACCCTGTACAAAAGCTAGTGGATTATGAGTTAGACATATTGACAGCAAATAAGGTTGGACATAGCTGAAATATCACATGATGTACTGTTATTCAGCTCCTCCCAGTCTGTGAATGTCACACAGGAATAGTTCAAATGTTGTAAAGGTGTCCCTGACTGTCCCTGGTGTACTCTGGCCAGGTCACTGTTTTGTTGACAATTGTACCTCATCACTTGAGAGCTATGGCTAACATAGCATGCAACCACCTACAGCAGGATTTGAGCTCATAGCCATTATTAGTGGTGGGACACAGGCCCAACCTCAGCAACAGAGTGTACATATTGGCTATACAAAGTAATATTATGACTATCCTAACAAATATTACTGTAGCATAAGTGTATGCTGAGGGGTCTGCTGTATGATAGCCAGATTCTCTATATTCTGACAACATCCACCAATTATTGGCCAACCATTTGCTAGACATCCACATGTGTGTGCCAAAAGAACCACATATATCAGGCAGACATACACATTACACAAACATTTGTGTACTGAAGAGGTATCATGCCTAGAGGGAAGATATAGTACATTTGCATTGCTGTCTGTCATTGTGACACACTTGTGTTGCTGGACTGTCCCCATATAGTTGTAATAACACACACCTATTTGTCTGACAGTGGCTGTATGACATAGTAGCGGGACATTGCCCATAGGGGAAACACCACAGTAGATAGCATTGATGGGTGTGGAGACATACAGCAGACTCTGTCATGGCACACAGGGACATAACCGTTATTGATACTATGTTGGTGATAGACACATACGTAGTGTGTTGATAGACTGCGGGGTATGATGTGGGATGTAGCAGTGAATACTGCAGGCCATTTCAGTTGTGCAGGGTCTGTTGATAGTGGATGTCCACGTATCTGGTCCTGTGGTTTGTTCCCATATTGTTGTCTTTCAGGACGGATGTATCAAAGAAGGTAGCTACCATTTTTAGCCACTGAAAATAATGTTATCCTGGATGGGCTCAGACTGCATCATAACATTCTGCTTTCCAGTGATCGCAAGTATTGTGAACAACGTGCAGCACTGTGAGCTGACCTCATCACTGCAGTCGACCATATAGGCAAACAGGACAGGACCTACAAACAGGTCTGACACCGGGCCACAGATATTGTCAGTGTTGCATGGCAAATGGCAGCCACTGTGCCAGGGACCATACTGCCATTGGTGGAGGGCCTGCAGCAGAACAACTACTGTCCCCACAGAAGAATTCCTGTTAAACCTGGGAATAACCAACATCTTACAATCATCACCCCATACATCCTGGAGGTGGGTGCTATGGCAACCACATCAGAAGGAGCGTCCAGGTAAGCTTCCTGTGTTCATCACTGTAATACTGTAGTATTCATTGTGGCAGCCTCTGCATACCAGCACATGGGTCTTAGGTCTATCTGTATTGTGGGGGAGGGGTGATTTTAATGCACAGTTGTGCACACGTGCAGAATGTCAGCAATGTAGGCAATATCACATTAGCTACTGTACATGTGGATATATGCACATATTACCCTGTAACAATGCCACATTTGGTATTGCTGACAATACCTGTCTCTCACATTTCCATAGGTCTGTCAAGTGTGGCCAGAGTCCAAGATACTGTACCTAGTAAGTGCAATGTTTTACAGATGATATATACCCTAAGAATGTTAAGGGCTGCCAGTCTGACTTAGGCATAACTGTTATGCGTAGCCAGAGTAGACTAGGTTGTATGTTCAGTTGTGGATCAGTATTGCAGGAACATTAATACATTTGCACTTAATTTTGCGAAGGACCATGCAGCCTGCTATAGAGGAGGCAATCACTCACAGATGCCTGTTCACACACAGTATGGAGATAGTACATACCTGAAGCAGTGATACTATAACTAGCATAGTACAGTCATGAAGGGTGCACTGTGTTTCAGGGGTAGGTCTATCAAATACACTGACATATTGCTTATCTCTCAGGTGTATCATACTGGCAATATTAAATGGATGTGGCTGCAGTCCATGTTATAAAGGTCCTGTCTTGAAAGTGTATAATGTTGCATGTTTGTGTGTTGTCCATGGGATCAGAAATAAGATGTGTGATGTGTAATGCAGTTGTGGCTCCTCATGTGTATGTGCCTGTGTGGATTACTATAAATAATAGTGCAATTAGTAATGTACATATTTTGTCTTCCTCTTCACAGGTGAACATGGGGTTTGAGTCTGTCCCCCTCACAAACTGATGTCAGTGTCTCATTGCACTCTAAGGATGATGGTGGCCATAGTGAGGCACAGGTGGGGTTGTTGGGGGCTGAATCTGTCCCATGGGTTGACATCCCACTTCCTCCCCTATTGCCCCATTGTCCCTGCACACAGTCAGTATGTCCACACATACCCAGTTGCCTGAGGCCACAGATATAGGACAGTCAGAGTGTGGCGATATTGAACAAAACATTGTAGCAACTATGGCATCAGTGAGTGTAGACACTGGCCATAGCCAGATAGCTGGTGAGGCCCCACACAGGCAGAGTGAGAGGGGTGCTCAAAGGGGGACTACTGCCCATCCAACACCTGTCACAGGTGTCACATAATGGGTCACCCCGCCACATGTTTCGGTCCATCATGGAGGCAAAGGCATGTTCCAAATGCAACACCAGATAGATGCTCAGGGCCATGCATGCAGCACAGTCTGACATTCGTGACTCCCTTCACCACATTGGTGATGCCATGGAGCATTTCACTTATGTAGTGGACAAACGTTGGGCCGAGACAGTGTCAATATTTCACCACACGTCTGTCTGTGCTGGAATATTTGGTTGGAGTAGGGCATTGGACATATGGATGTAGTTCAACAGCACCATTGGCTGAGTCCATATTGCCGTGCACACTCATGCTCCCATAGTGGCAACACCTCCAGCACTACAGAAGGGTGTGTGATGTCCACACCATGATGTGGCAGGCCATGGGAATGTGGTATTTAGTGGTCCTGTGAGGGACACAGGCCCAGCAGTCAACAGTCACCATCAGCTACTAGCACATCTGACCCTGGGCATGGTGGTGCCAGTGCCACTCCTGGCAGAGACAGTTTCCATGTTTGTGGCTGGAGATGGTAAATTCTCCATTCTGCCATGTACACTCCACAGCTGTTCAACATACCCACATGTAGGGCTATAGCACTGGTCATGACCGGATACACACATACACTCTAACATCACTGTCATGTGCAAGTCACCAACAGACAAATACTGCACCTCTCCATGGCCCACCTAATCAACACCCCTTCCTGATTCACACACATGCTGTCAACTGTTTGGTACAGCTAGGCCTCTGGTGCCCCCACGCCACATCCTGTGCAAGTGATGATACCTGTGCCACATCCCTGCCATATAGACCATCAATTCAGGGACATGCAAATATGTGTCTGATGCACAGGGTGACTATATTACTTTACATGCAGGTTTTGTAGTGTGGTAGTGTTGTGCCATGCAAGCTGTTGAGGGCATGACAGGTGCTGTATGCTGGCATGTGTCATGTGCACACATCAAAGTTTGTGTTTGTTTTTTGCATGATGTTAGACTGTCAGTAGTGTTGCAGACTGACAGGTGTTGCACATACTGCAACTTTGTATATTTCTGTTCCAGGGGTCTGAGTGGCTGAGCTATGCAGACTTTGTGGCAATACAGTGGCACAGGATGGCATAGCAGCACAGTATATATATAACATCAGCAAGATACAGCTGTATACATGCATGGTTACCTGGGTATATATGTGTAGCACATTGTGTCAGGAACAATGGGAGCAGTCAGGTAGTCATGCATGCATACTCTGTGAAAAGGCCTGCTACCCATGATGTGACTCACCTGGGTGTTCTGTCCATACAAATGTAGGTGGTGGCAGATAGCATTTATGCCTAGGTAAATGTAGGTTATTTAGAGCCAGCATCTAGTCATAGGGCAATAAAATGCATGATCATTGCACACCCATATGTGTACTGCTGCATGGGAATACAACTGCACACAAATTTCTGTTGCAAAATAAGAATCCTACCGCTCTAGTAGTATACACTGTACTTTTTGCATGCACCATGGAGCTTATCTGTTATTAGGTTGTCAATTTGTGCTATTATGGTGGATGATATCAGCAGGCCTTGTTGAAAAGGGCACTGTGGAGGGAGAAAGGTAGTCACAGGGCCTTAAAATGTATAAGAATTGTATAGAGATAGGCGATACAGACATGTGCACACTACTGCAAGGGGATATATTTACACACACACACACACACACACACACACACACACACACACACACACACACACACACACACACTTGCCTGGTGCGAACTTAGAACCCCCCCATCTAGTAGAATATACTATAGCACTATATACTTATCGCATGCGCCATGGAGCTTATCTGTTATTAGGTTGTCAGCCAGTGCTGTTAAGGTGGATGGCATTGGCAGGCCTTGTAAAGGAGGTCAATGGGGATGCTGACAGGTAGTCACATGACTTTAAAATGTATAACCATTGCACAGAGATAGGTGATACAGGCATGTGTACACTGCTGCAAGGGGATACATTTAAACTAACACACACACACACACACACACACACACACACACACACACACACACACACACACACACACACACACACAGTTGCTTGTTGGGAGTATAGCACTATGTACTTATCGCATGCACCACGTAACTTACCATTTGTTAGATTGTCAGCCAAAGCTGTTAAGGTGGATGACATCAGCAGGTTTTGTCAGGAAACCCAGTGATCAGGAAGACACTAGTCACAGGGCCATAAAATTGCACAGACATAAGCCAGGTGGGCATGTCTGTATTGCTGCAAAGGAAATAACTGCACATGCAAGGTGTCTGAATTGAGATTAGAACCCCCTACCTGCCTACTATTTCACACTATAGCTCACAGTACTTATTGCATGTGCCACAGGTTACATCTGTTGCACATGTGGCTGCAGCCAGAGTACTTGTGGACTACACAGGGTTTCCTTGTATTACACAGCATGTGTGGCCTTCAGAGTGGACCTGCTTTATGCTGTTAGTGTATCTAGTGTCCTAGCAGTGGGGTACCTGTTAATACCCCTGCTGTCTGTGTACAGTTACCAGTGTCGGCATGTCTGGCTGGTTGCAGTTTGCTAGGTGGACAATTGGTCGGTGACAGTATGGCCTGTTCAAGTCCTGCATTGAAGACATTGCACATTGCAACACCTGCTTACCATTATCTGTCTATAGGGCGACATTCCACAGGCATAGGGTTCTGTGGTTGGTTGAATTCTGTCATGGTATGGCCTTTGTCTGTTACCATTAGACAAGTGCTGTGTGTGTAAGTGCAGATGACCCAAGCATTCTGTGTGTATGTGTGGACATTCGTACATATATCAGGGCTGTAACTGTAGCTGTATGTGTTATGTGACTGTGTTATATACATATATCTAGAGGGTCTAAATCACTTGACGCATTTATGTAGCTCACTCTCTGTCTCTCTCTCTCTCTCTCTATATATATATATATATATATATATATATATATATATGTAGATATATAATACTATATATATAAATATATTACATATATACATTTTAAGGCCCTGTGACTACCTGTCAGCCTCCCCATTGGCCTCCTTTATAAGGCCTGCCAATGTCATCCACCATAATAGCACTGGCTGACAACCTAATAACAGATAAGCTCCATGGTGCACATATCTTTATATATATGTATATGTATATATATATATATATATATATATATATATATATATATATATATATATATATATATATATATATATGTGTGTGTGTGTGTGTGTGTGTGTGCCACATACTGATAGATAGGGTAATCATGTGTGAGGGGGACAGGGTGAGACAGATACGTATACATAGCTGTCTGTATGCACAGACATCTTTTCACATATCAGTTCCTTAGGTAGATGAGGCATCAGACATGGGCTCAAGTTAGCTAAGTATAGGAGCATGCCCAGTGTGACTATCAGTACTTACAAGGTGACTCCAGACTAGACCTTCCTGTACTCTAGTCTGGGATTTTGTGTGCTGCAGCCAATTGGCTGCTGCACCTGCTTCAACACTCTAGCACCTGCATGATATTTTCTCCAAGGCATTCTATGGCTGTGTGCTGAATGTAATATATGTCTCATACCTATCAACTGTACAGATTGTAATAGAATGTAAAGAGTTTTGCATCATATGTATGTTATGTTGTACATAATGTTGTGATTTTCTGGTACATTATTGGTAAAGCATTATAGATTGACATTAGGAAATCCTGACAGACATTTGAGTTACTCACTCCATACATGTCAGAGAACCCACGCTAATGTATGACCTGTTATTCTCTGAACTTTTTACATTTGTCTGGCCAGTAGTTAATCCTTCTCCTTATATTTGGGCCTTTGTCCCACTACTGCTCATGGCTTGGTCCAGATTTCCTGCTGTAAGCGGTTGTAGGTATGATGTGACTGGGGTACTTAATGTAACACCACACACAGGGTGACAGTCTACATACCTCTCACTGCACATGTTTTTGCAGGATGTCCCACATTCTGCTCCACATTCCTGCATTGTTCCTCATTCAGTTGTGTTTTTCTGGTAATATACTACTAAATGGAGCCCACTGAATTGTTCTAAGTACTGAAAGAGTTATGTGGTGACCTTTACATCCTGCTGCTAATCTAACCTGTTGCAATCTGCTGTTATACTAGCCATCTACTTGATGACCTAGAGCATGTATAATGTCTGTACATTTGGACCTCTGTCCCCCATTGTCTCAGGCTTTGTCCAGATTTCTTGCCATAACAGATTGCGGCATATTGACAGTCTGTGGGACTCTTACTATATGAGTATCTCACATGCAAAAGTTGTAGGTGCAGCCAGCTTCAAACCATCGACCATGCTAATGTACTTATCCCAGTTAGCTACACCACCCATCAGAAAGTGAGGTGAAAGTCCTCACACTATCAATAGGAGACAGACATACACTATGACCCCTGCGTTTTATGGAGAATAGAAGATGTGGCCAGGTTCTTTGTGACAGTCCTGGGATTGTGTTGTCTGCTGATATATCCTTGCAAACATACTGTTACTGCAGTTGTATTGGAACACTAATGTGTTGGGGGTAGGGGACTCTGGCATTGACAGTTGTGTGTCTGACCTATGACCCCACTATTTGGCATTTCCCCTTGCATACTGCAGTGGGTTTCAGCCATGTAGCCTAATGCATGTTGTGGGGTACTCAGTATTGTCCCACGTAGCTGTCACTTCTTTGCAAGTAGCCCAGCAACCCACTCTATTCCCTTGCATACATGCGGCAGGTCTATACATATGCTACCATATTCTAGTATCCTGTACATTTGTTGTAAAGGAGAGTGACTTACCTTGTGAACACAGCAGTTGAGAGACCTGTATTTCAGGGCTGCCTCTGTCTGATGCATGCAGTACACAGCCAATACATGTTAAGGTACAGATTGTGTGGAGTGGCTGGCTTCCTTTTTACTATGTATGCTAGTCTGAGCAAGGTGTCAGTCCCTAGGACAGTAGTTTGTCAGTGCATGTGCTATGTGTTGCCTCTTTGCCAAGGCAAGGGCATACTGGGCACGCCTACGTCTGCCTACAGGGACAGCCTCAGGGGATTCCTCCTCTGAGTCCCCCTGTGGGTGTGGCTGTGTGGACCTAGACACTGGTGGGGGGCAGTGTGTCCTTTCCCTATGATGATCCTGTTGCTGGATCATATTGTGCAGCATAGCACATATTATGAACATCTGCGCACATGTGGCTGGAAAGTACTGCAGGGCTCCACCAGATATAACAAAGCACCGGAACCGTGACTTGAGCAGCCCAAACACATGCTCTATGACGTTCCTAGTTTGTGCATGTGCCTCATTATGGCATTCTTCTGTTGGTGTGTGTGCATTTATGATGGGTGTCATCATACACGTTTCCAGTGCATAACCAGCATCCTCCAGTAGATGGCCATATGGGATGTCCCCCCTAGCAAACATCTGGTACAGCTGTGATGCATGCCAGATATGAGAGTCATGATAACTGCTAGGGCTGCCAGCACACACATTCATGATAATGCCCTGGGAATTGTACATGACTTGGCAGTGGTGCTTTGATGTGTACAGGAGTGCATTCTATGGCACGCAGTACGTCAGGATAGTATGCTACATGGTAAAAGAGATGCATACAGCTGGCCCTCTCCTCCGGGGTGCAGGGTAAATAAATGTGCTCACTGGCATTTGGTAGCAGTAGGAACTGGTGGAGTATCCTGGATGCTGATGCCTGTGAGACCCCCATCATGTTCTCAGTTGGTCTTTGGAAATACCTGTAACTAGTATTCTAAGGGCTACACATACCTTTGTTTCCACTTGGATGGGTTCCCTTCTGTTTGCTCTGGGTCTGTGTTGAGGTTGGCAGAGCTCAGTGAGTTCTTTTAGTATGTCCCTGTCCATGCTGTAGCACTCTGCAATCTCCAGCTCATGTAGCTTCTAAAAGATTACCTTGGGCCTGAACACTTTTCTCCTTCTCAGTCTAGGCCTACTGTCAGCAGAAACATCAGCACTGACATCAGCATCTAGCATATACAGATGTAGCAGAGCTGCAGCAGCCCCTAGCATTCTCTCAGTTAAAATTCCCAAGTCTGTACTCCAGTGGTGCAGAGTATGGGGGGGAAATAAGACTGCAGGGTGTATGCATACTTTATAGTGCTCTGATGCAGATGCAGTTATGTGAATGACTAACTATGATGCATTTCACCTGCACTGAGGGATTTTAATGGGCCAGTTTAAGTGGGACAGAGGTAATCAGTAATTTATACATGATTGGCTTTTCCAGACAATTTTATATATATATATATATATATATATATATATATATATATATATATATATATATACACACACATATATATATATATATATATATATATATATATATATATATATATATATATATATATATATATATATATATTTTTTTTTTTTTTTTAACAGCCCTCCCTGCTAAGCACTGAGGTGTGGCTCACAAACCTGCACCACATATATAAACAATGGTCAGCAGTCAACAGACACAACCCCAAGAACAGGCATGCTCTGCACAGCTCAAACCAGCTAAACCACGCATCCCAAAGCTAAACAAAGCTTAGCAGCACTGGACACATACCCCGGCTTAGCTGAGAGTCATACCACACAAACTGGTGCTGCTGAGCTTCAGTGCTCTTAAACAGATAGCGACACACATCCTTTTGATGTCAGTTAGCTATCCTGTGGACACCAACATGGTTCTGGAGATACACAGATTTTATCTGAGGATACGGTAACCCACTTTTGCTATTCAGTAACCCCAACCCATTTGCATACAGATCCGTGCACACAACCTGGATACTACACTATTCCAGGGCATGACTCCTTAGTAACCACAGAAATATACCATTGTACATACTCCAAGCAAGGCCTATAATACATTATTCTCACATATTTATTATTTTCCGTTTTTATACTTTTCAGTAATTTTTTTGCATAACAGCATGTTTGCACATTGCTGCACACTGCATAAATATAATATAGCTATTAAAAATACTTATATTACATTAGTTTTCATTACTGGTTGGACACTCAGGGCATAGTTTTGCACATATCTGTGTCTGCTATGCTATTTCTGACCTTCTAAAAATGGGCTTTTACAGTCCCTGTTCATTTTTTAATTTTTTGTACATGGAAATTTTCTGTGTACACTTCAGACACCACCTCAGGGTCTGTAGGACTACCTGTCTGCTTGCTGGATTGCTCCAGCACCCTCATTTGCATGCAATTCACTATGAGGTAATTTGCATGCCATGGACACTTCCATCTTGTCATGCTCGTGCACACCCCTCAGCTCTGTTTACTGGATCACATGGTTGCTTACTCCATGCCACTATTCCTACAAGGAAAATGAATCCATGTAGGCTTAAATGAATCACCCCTTTGTACTTACTTAGATAAGGAGTAAACCACCAATCAGAATAGAAATGCAGACTATGTATACCATTGTTCCATTCACTGTCATTGAATGTGATCTGTTTAAATGCTCTTCGATTAATGCCTACACTGTAATTTACATGGCTTTTTAAATGGAAAATAGAAAAGTATTTATTACTTATTACCTATAAGTATTATGTAAGAGATGATGAAGCTCCAACAACAGTGAAAGTGGTCATTTCTTGTTTTTACTTAATAAAAAGTGGTTTAAACAAGCAGTACCAACTTGAATCCTGTTTTCTTATTTTAATAAGAATGCAAAGTAATCTTTGACATTGATCTTACATTAGAAGTTATGGCACCAGTCTGGCTTGGTAATTCACATGTCAATATCATTCCTGTACAACTAAATCTGCCCTTTTTTAGGTTCATAGGTAAGCACTAGGCTATCGGCCCAAGGGCCTACGTAAGCCTAGCCAACAAGGTTCCATGGCTTACGCCACCCAAGAAGTTATTTTCCTGTGCCACTGTCGAGCAGAGACATAGAAGTGATTTGAGGGGTGTATATCCTATTTCCCATCCACTCATCAAGATTTTTCTTGAAGAGTGCCAATGAAGAACTTTGCTTGACATAGATGGGTAGCTTGTTCCAGAGTATAGGAAGTCTCTGGGACAGGAATCTAGACCTCCAGCGTGTCTTGTTTATTGTGGTGACAAGGTTTAGGTCCCTAGAGCATGTAGCTCGGAGGGATTGGGATTTCTTTAGGTGTAGCATGTCAAACAGTTCTGGGTTTGACATAGCTTTATATGTTAGGCAGTGATCACCTCAGAGTAGGCGATATGCTATCGAGTAAAGCTGGAGTTTTTTGAGCCAGTCAGTGTAGGGCATTTGTCTGAGGCCAGTAATCCTCTTCGTGAGGTACTTCTGTGGCCTTTCCAGTTGGTGCAGATGTCTTGTGAGGTACTTTCCAAAAGGGGCACTGTACTCTATAATGGGTCTAATGAATGTCAAGTAGAGGGGAACAATGACCTCTTTTCTCCTGGATAAGAACCCTTTTATGATGAGGTGTGCCATGTAGAAGGACTTCCTGACTACTGTGGGGATGTGACTATTAAAGGAGAGACTACTGTCCACCTAGGTCATCAATCATTCAGTGTTAAGTAGATTGCTGCCTATGTGGTAGTTCATGGGTACAGAGTTTTTACCAAAGGGGATGACACTGCACTTTTTGGCATTGAGCTTGAGGCCATGGCTCTGACACCAGGCATCTGTCTCAGTGAAGCCCTTCTGTAGGATGTCCACATCATTTGGGGACTTGACTATTGCTCCTAGTTTGCAGTCATCTGCAAACTTCATTAGCCAAAGGCCTTCTGTGTTAGCCTGTACTTCAGAGAAGTAGATACCAAACAGGAGAGGTCCCACTCCACTTGTCACTGGTTTGAGGTCAGATTTGGAGTCTGCAACTTTTACAGTGTGGGTTCTGTCAGTGAGCCAGTTGGCAACCCATCTTGTGACGTAGGCATTTATACCTAGTTTAGTGAGTTTAGCTATAATTCCAGAATGGGTGATGGTGTCGAAAGCCTTGGAGAGGTCAAGATAGGCTGTTTCCCTTCATTCTTTTTAAAGGAAAGTGTGTATTACCCTTACATCTGGAAAACTACATTTCCTCGATACTAGGCTGCATTTTCTGAATTATAATTGATAGTACAAATGTCATATACACTAAGATAACTGAAGGAAACAAGGTTCAAACCTACTGCATTCACCTATGTCCACACCTGAGGCCAGAAGGCCACTTACCAAGCCACTTGGCCCATGCTTTTCAAGAGTATATTATAGTTATTCAAACATGTCTGATCTGTGAATACACAGTTAAAGCATGATGTACAGTACCAGGTGACCTTTTCTTCCCCATGCAGTTTGATATACAAAATGAATGGTGGATACAATGTGGGAAAGGCTCAGTGTATCATATGAAGAATAATGTGATCAGCATTATGCACAGTGGATACTATAATCAAACAAAGTTAGTGCTGTCTACACAATACGTAGCAGGGGATTACCTTTACAATGGTATCATGTGCCCCACAGTAATATAGAAGTACTAATGCTATGGCATAAGTAACAGCACAACAGGATTCTTGCTAAGAAATTACATTGCATAGAATGATCTCAAACAGTTGCAGAAGATGAGGAAATATGTAGTCATCCATGGCCTAAATGGTTCATATATTGTAACACAGAAATGACCTTACAGAAGTTTTGCTTAACAAAGTATGCATAAATGTTTAACAGAAGCCAAGGTGGGCATTACAGTAATCAAAGGATTGCTGGGGGAATAGAACCCACAAATAAACAACACATAGGATTGTCGTTACTGATAGTACCTAGAGGGCTATCCCCTTTAGTCACATCACAGTTAAGGTTCTGAGTATTATGCATATTTGCTGTAAATCGAGTATAATTACATAACTCACTCATTTTAATGCAAGGCCACCTGCATTGTTCACATATTTCTATCTCAGCCAGAATGTAATGTATTTAAGCAATTATTACTGAACATCTAAGGTTGAGCTTATACATTTTGTTTTTCCATAACTATTGCAAAGGAATCACAATGAGATCCTAGTTAATAAACTACATTGCATGAAGCACTCTTGAAGTTTTAAAGATAAAAACATAAATTCGCAGTCATCCATGGTCTGTCTGCTACAGGCATTAATGCACTGACAATGAAACACGTGTACACATTTTCATATATCAGCCCTGGCCATGCAACGTATGAGAATATCCATGAATTGTACATACACAGTCTGATTTGTGGACACTCACTGATGTTTACTCCTACATTCGAAGTCACTATGCCATTCAATGGGATTGTGAAGATGCTGAGGTAAGTTATCCTGTTACTTTGTTGCTCTCACATCTAGCCATTGCAGCAAAGATGTTCGTGTTCATATGCTTTTATTGTTTTGAGGTGCTATTTGACTCATTAAGCTACATATATAAGTTGCATTTGAATAAATTATGCATTTGTGCTGATCTTTGTTAATGACTATATTGATATCTGTATCATATCTCCGAAGGCTGATGTTGACATGGCAAGAATAGTTAGTTCTGCATATGACTTTAGCTGTGAATAATGCACACTTGCTTACTGGTGGTGTAATGATTACATGACTAACATATGGGTCTTAACATTTCTGTACTCTGGGTTCTAATCCCACCTCTGAATACATGACATATTTGCTTTGCATTCTATGGCATACACTTAACTACTACATGTGAAGTATGTTCAGTATGCTTATCTATACATGATGACAATACAGATGACATATGATTTAAATGTGGATCTGTCAATGTGTGCACTACAGGTATGCCTCATGATATATATATATATATATATATATATATATATATATATATATATATATATATATATATATATACACACACACACACACACACACACACACACACACACACACACACACACACACACATCACCTTTTTACAGATGCATACTAGAAACATACATGATAACTTTTACCACATGGTAAAATGAAATTGTCCTGGAGGCCCTGCAGCAACATGGCTGATATTTGGTAGGATGGACATGTGATACATTCTGAAGGAACCATGTGTGAAAAGACATCATAAAACATGGTGAACATTGTAGGCGGGCATAACCACTCAAAGGCGGCCAGTCATCACCATTGCTCTGACATAATCCTCCATGCAGACAGACTCCACTCTATGAGAGGAAGAGAGATGCTACTCCAGGTAGGCCACCTTTACCTCTCAGGATGAAACAATGATATTCCTGCCCTCCTGCCATAATATTTGCCAGGATCATCACATTCCTGGGGGAGAGATTGAGGCAGGTGTTCAGTGATGTGCAGGTATGCCCAGCAATGACAAACACAACAAAACAATCCAATTGTTATACATGGACATTCATTCATAAATATCTTATTTGTTTTTATGCATGCCACAGCAGCACAACAATGTCATGTACACCTGAACATCACAGATGGGAAAAGACCCAGTAAGACTACTAGCATGTTCTATTAAATAGACCCTGCTTTCCTGACACTGTTAGCTCCACATGTATTGTTATCTTATTCACTTGCACAGGGCCCTCAACATCTAGCCAATACCATCACACACCAGGTACGTTTGTCTGTACTTAGGCTGATAAATCTCCTTTTCCTGCTATTGCCTGCTGTTAAGAGTGAGATGTAATCACTTGCTGCTTATTTTCCACTATAGCCTACAGGTTCAACACTATGTAGATGGGTACTAGCCTCATCCAAGGATGACAGACATGGTAAGCCAGTCTATGTAGTTGCTATGCTGTGATATCTTTAAGTGTCAGTGTGACGTTTATGTATAATTTTTTTTTAAACACTTGTGCAGGTCCATCAACATCTGGTGAAAGCCAGCACACATTAGGTATGTGTCTCTGTACTCAGTTAGGATGATGAATATCCTTTGCCTGCTGTTGCCTGCTGTTAATAGTGAGATGTATTCACTTTTTGCTTGTGTTCCACTATAACCTACAAGTTCAACACTACATAGATGGCTTCTAGCTTAATTTGAGAATGACCGATCTGGTAAGTCAATCTTTGTAGTTGATATACTGCAATATCATTAAGTGTCACTGTGACCTTTATGTGTAATGTAGGTTTGTTCACCTGCATAGGATGCTTGCCTTATGGAAAAGAATGTCTGATATCCAATATGTGCATTTGTTTATTTGCTGTATTTCATGCATCAGTTTCAGTACTACATGATGAGATATATGTGCTTATTACTGAGTTGTTATGTATGTGTCTCTTTTAGTAAAACAATGGCATTTCAACTCTCACCACCGGAGGTGGAGTCAGAGGAAGAGATGTTAGGTATGTCATCATGTATGTGTGGTTTAACATTTACATTCATGTTTGATTTTTTATTAATATGGCTTATCACTGCCCTCTAATGAAATTGCACTGCCCACGGCAATTCTGAACCAGTAAGTCTATATCACCATAACTGGTCAGGTTTGTTAGATATTTGTCAAATTATTTCAGTCTTGTATTGTCTCACTTGACTTCTGTAAATGTATATGGCCTGTATCATCTGTTTGTATTTCCAGCATGTCCACTTCCTGCCTCTTCCAGATCTCCATCCACTGATACTGAAGTGGGATGTGATGTGCCTCAGTTTGATAGTACAGTTAGTGGTACACAATGCACTGCATTGCTTTCAACATTGCCAAACCTGGAAGGGAGCAGTCATGTGCTTCATGGCATAGACTCCTATCAGGGAGGAAATAGTTGGGATGGACAGTTGTTTGGTGTAGGGACATCAGATGTTGGACATGATGATGACCATAACTCATTGTCCCATACTGAGTTTGGTAGTGATAGTAATTCTACCCCACAATGGACTGATAGTGTTCATTGGACTGCACATGGCAATGTAGCTGATGTGTGTGGATGCAGGTCAGATGGTGCTTGTTTACTATTACAGGCACATGAATGCTCACAGTGATGTCATGGCAATGACCTTTATTATCTTGCTCAAGCTACTAATCATGTAGCACACCAGCTGCATGCGTTGCTTGATAGTCAGGAGCACAGACATGGAGAGGTCATATCAGCATTGATGGCACAGCATGATAGCATGGCATCTGTTGTGCTCTCTGATGAAAGCCTTGTTGTGGCAGTGCTAGAGCACTGCTATAGTATAAATCAGGTGGTTACATGCCCTGCCCCTCATGAAAAAATTACCTCCTGTTGGGAGAGTCAAACTCCCTCTCAGTAAACCCACACATGATGCTTTTATAATACTGTCTGTGCTGTAATGTGCATGCGATTTTGCTCTTGGTCCACTTATTCATAATTAAGTAGTCATGTACAAACAGTTGCATCACAGTACTGCTCATACCCACACTATATCTCAATCTGTTACTGTCAACACATCTGGCTCCTTGGTACAGTAGAGTGGGCATAGTGTTTCCAGATGTGGCAGGTGGAGGCAAGAATATGTTGTGAGCCATCAGTGTTGTCACCCTAGACTGCGTTAGTGTAACACTGGTAGTTGATCAAATGTGTTTCCTTTTGTGTCATAAACATGTGGCAATGTTGACTGCTGTGATGACCACTGCCTACTCTACATGCTACTGTTTTCTCAATTGTCTGATTCTGTAGGCTTTTTCTGTTAATGTATCTTACTTTTTTTAATTTCTGCAAGTCTTTTGGGTTTCTAATACCATGATGGGAATGGACCCCATTCCTAAGTCAAAGTATGATTAAAGTTCATGAAATTAGTATTGTTTCACTCTTTCATGTCAGCCAAAACTGCTTTTCACAACACCCACAATGTGCCAAGTAATGACTCCTTCTGCAATTTCTATGAGGTTACATGAACTGGCAACATATCTAAATACGATTGTAAATTCTTTTTTATAAGACCCGTTGCTCCTACTACTATTGGAACTGTTTGGGTATCTTTCTTCCACATGGGTCTCATTTCTGCCTGCAGATCCTGGTATTTTATGACTTTGCGTCTCTATACGCAAGACAATGTAGTCACTGGGTGTTCTGATTTCGATTATCAATGCTACTTTTGTCTTCTTTTCTTGGACCACTATATCCAGTTTTCTAGCATCTCTCTTTTGAACTGTTGATAATGGGTAATCCCATGTGATACAAACTTCATAATTTTTTATGATTCTTTGTGGATCATGTTTACAGTGTTTTTCAGCCACTTTGATACCATAATATTTGCACAATCCCAGTGTAACAGTCTCACCACATTATTATCCCTTTCAGTATACAGTCCCTCTGCCATTAGTGCTTCGCAACCAGCAACAAGGTGTGTGATTGTTTCCAATTCGGTTTTACAAAGCCTACATGTGTCCATTTCACCCACATGTTCAATGGACTTTGTAAACCAGAGTGTACGTAGCCCACTATCTTGGGCTGCCAATATTAACCTTTCATTTCTTGGTTTGAATTTGCCTCTCCTTAACCATTCCTGCGGTTGTTCTTGAGAAACGTGAGGCTCTTCCAGAAGTTTCTATTCTTGCAACTATATTTATATTTATTCCACATTTCTTGCTGTCTCATCTGGTCCTTCACCTCATATTTTTTCTTTTGTTTTTTGACACATTCAGTTGCTGCCTGGTTTTTATCCACTTCTGGTTTGATTTCCATTCCTGCTTGATGTCAATATGCTTCTGCTAGTGTCTATATCATAACAGCGAATGCTAAAAACTGTGAACACTGTTATGTTGAACTCAAATGTCTGAAATCTGAAAACAGCGAAGGAACAGATCAGCAAATTTTTTCCCAGGGAAAAAAATTTGCTGATCCAAAAAAAAAAATGAGTATACAGTCAAAATTAAGTGGGGGACTTCAACCCCCCCACCCCAACTTAAATGTACCAACTCCGAGATCGCACCACAGTGGAGAAAACAGCAAAGCCTGGGAAAAAATTTGATAATCCATTCCTTCGCTATTTTCAGCTTTCGGACTTTGAAGTTCGATATATCAGTGTTTGCTATTTTTAGCATTCGCTGATGTGATATAGACACCTTCTGCTAAATTAAGCAGAGACATCATCTTAGATTTATTCTCCTCATGTTGCAAAACTTTCACTATATTTAGATCTTGTGAGGTCAGTAGGTATGCATGAAGTCCCATGATTTCAGATCTTTGCATGTAATCAATTTCAAGGAGGCCCATCCCTCCTTCGGAATGGGGAAAATATAATTTTGGTATACACTGATTTTTATAAATTATTTGGTGAGCATGAAGTGTCCTCCTTGTTTTAATATCCAGTCTATCCAACACTTTTTGGGGCCAGTCAATCACTCCAAAACTATAAGTTAGGACAGGAAGAGCAAACTGATTTATAGCATGGATCTTGTTCCTAGATATCAATGCTATTCTCAAGATTAATTTAAGTCTTCTAAAGTACTCCTTACTGAGTTTTATTTGCATTTGTTCATGTTTTATTGCTGATCCTTCATCAATTCCCAAGTATTTATACACTATCTCTTGCTCAAGTTCATTTATATCACATTCGTGTCCCAAACTGATGTTTTCCTGGTGCTTTAGTTTTCCTTTTTTAAAGGTCACTTTTGCGCATTTATCAAGACCAAATGATATTCCTATATCATCTGAAAAAGTTTTGATAATTTGCACCTGTGATTTCAGTTCCTCATCTGATGAGCTATACAGTTTTAAATCATCGACAAAGAGAAGATGAGAAGTCATTAGACTTTGTTGTTTTCTAGGAGCCAAATTGTAGCCATGGCCTAAGCTGTTAAGTAAACAGCTTAATGGATTAATGGCAAGGCAGAATAGCAACAGTGACAGAGAGTCACCCTGGAATATCCACCTTTGAATTTTTATCCCTGGGATAATATCTGTTCTTTGTCATGGCTTAATTGCAAAGTGGTCTGCCATTGTTTCATGGTTACTGCAATTAAGTCAATCAGTGTAGGGTGTATCTTATACATTTTTAAGCACTCTTTTATCCATGAATGTGGGATACTATCAAATGCTTTTTTGTAGTCAATCCATACCATAATTAGATTTTTCCCCTTCTTACAGTTCTCCACTATAACTTTGTTTAACAACAAATGATCCTTTGTTCCATATGACTTTCTTTTATTGCCCTTTTGTTCTACTGCCATAATTGAGTTTTCTTCTAAATGACTATAAACTCTGTCGGCGTCAATTCCTGTGTATAGTTTATACATCATTGGAGCACATGTTATTGGTCTATAATTTTTAGAGTAGATGGCAGGTTCATTTTTAAGTAAGAGCATTATTTTTCCTGTTGTTAACCAGTGCAGTGTCTGTTCAGGGTGCACATATAAATAGTTCTTACTCATGGCTAAATCCTCGTGCAAAGAAGTTAATACTTTAAGCCAAAAGTTAGGTTCATAGGTTCATAGGTTGGTACTAAGCTATCGGCCCTAGGGCCTATACAAGCCTAGCCATAGCAATTCCCTGGATATTTCCTCCCACAATATTTAATTCCCTTGATCCCTGTCTAGCAGGGCAATTGACGTGATCCCTGGGGTGAATTTCCTATCTCCCATCCAGTCATCAAGTTTCTTTTTGAAGAGGGTCAAGAAGGCGCTCTGCTTGACATGTATGGGCAGTCCATCCCAGAGTACGGGGAGTCTCTGGGTCATGAATCTATCCCTCCAGCATGTTTTGTTCATTTTGATGATCCCTCATAAAATCATTCAAAGCTAGTTATGAAAACAAAATCGCCACTGATTCTAAAGACAACCAAAAAGCATTCTATAGCTATGTCAAGAATCTCAATGGCAATACTCAGATCTTCTCTGAATTACAGCAGAATTACACGAAATATAGACAACCAACTGATATTGCCAATGTCCTGGCAGATAGGTTCAGTGCTAACTTTACTCCCCTCTCACCCCCTAAAGGGCCCATCTCTATACCGGAAGAATACAAAGTTCCTGTAATCACGGCTGCACAGGTAAAAAACACTCTCCAAAGCCAAGAACACAGCATCCATGGGACCTGAGAACATCCCAGTCTGCATTCCACATGAACTGCAGAATGAACTGGCACCCCACCTAAGCACCATGTTCAATCATAGCCTCACCTCAGGCTTTGTGCCCACTGAATGGCGCACAGTGACGGTTATCCCACTCCACAAAGGGGGAGCCACCACGGACCCCAGGAACTACCACCCCATTAGCCTAATGAGCCTGGTCTGCAAGGCCATGGAATTTATCACCATGGATCTTATACACAAAGACATTGGTAATTTCCAAACTCTGGACCCCACCCAGTTCGGGTTTGTAAAAGGCAGATCATGTCTCCTAAACCTGATAGACTTCTTTGAAGCAGTTACCAAAGCCATAGACAATGGTAAGGTGGTTCACACAGCCTATCTAGATCTTGCCAAGGCTTTTGACACTATCCCCCACTCTGGAATTATAGATAAACTCACTAAGCTAGGTGTAAATCCCTATATCACAAGATGGGTTGCCAACTGGCTCACTGACAGAACCCACACTGTGAAAGTAGCAGGTTCCAAATCCAGCTTCAAACCAGTGACAAGTGGAGTACTACAGGTTTCAGTCCTGGGTCCTCTCCTGTTTGGTATTTACTTTTCTGAAGTACAGGCGAACACAGAAGGTCTTTGGTTAATGCAGTTCGCAGATGACTGCAAACTAGGAGCCATAATTGAAACTCCTAACAATGTGGACATCCTACAAAAGGGCCTCACAGAGACAGATGCCTGGTATCAAAGTCATGGCCTCAAGCTCAATGCCAAAAAGTGCATTTCCATCTCCTTTGCTAAAAACTCTGTACCCATGCGCTACTACATAGGTGGTAGTCTACTTAACACTGAAAGTGTGATAAGAGACCTTGGGACACGGGTGGACAGTAGTCTCTCCTTTGATAATCACATCACCACAGTAGTCAGGAAGTCCTTTTATGTGGCACACCTCATCCCAAAAGGTTTCTCATCCAGGAAAAAAGAGGTCATTGTTCCCCTCTACTCGTCACTCATTAGACCCATTATAGAGTACAATGCCCCTATTGGTATGTACCTCACAAGATATCTACAACAACTAGAAAGGCCGCAGAAATACCTCAGAAAGAGGATTACCAGCCTCAAACAGATGCCCTATGCAGACCATCTCAAAAAAACTCCAGCTTTACTCTGTCGCATATCGCCTACTCAAAGGTGATCTCTGCCTAACATACAAAGCTATGTCAAACCCAGAGCTGTTGGACATGCTCCACTTAAAGAAATCCCAATCTCTCTGAGCTACACGCTCTAGGGACCTAAACCTTGTCACTACAATAAACAGAACATGCTGGAGGGATAGATTCCTGTCTCAGAGACTTCCTATACTCTGGAACAAACTACCTGTCTATATCAAACAAAGCTCCTCATTAGCACTCTTCAAGAAAAATCTTGTTGATTGGATGGGAAATAGAAAATTCATCCTGGGGATCACCTCTGTGGCTCTGCTTGACAGAGGCACAGAAAAATAATTTTCTTGGGTGGCGAAAGCCAGGATACCTTTTTAGCTAGGCTTATATAGGCCCTAGGTCCAATATCCTAGGCCCTACCTATGAACTTATGAATCTATGATGACAAGGTTTAGATCCCTGGAGCGTGTGGTTCAGAGGGATTGGGATTTCTTTAAGTGGAGCATGTCCAACAGCTCAGGGTTTGACATGGCCTTGTATGTTAAGCAGAGATCGCCTCTGAGTAGACAATATGCCAGAGAGTATAGCTGGAGTTTTTTTTTAATGGTCAGCATAGGGCATCTGCTTTAGGCCTGTGATTCTTTTAGTGAGGAATTTCTGCGGCCTTTCCAGCTGTTGCAGATGTTTTGTGAGGTACATACCAAATGAGACATTGTACTCTATCATGTGTCTAATGAGGGATGAGTACAGTGGGACAATGACCACCTTTTTTCTGGATGAAATGCCCTTAGTGATGAAGTGTGCTACATAGAAGGATTTCTTGACTGTTGTGGCAATGTGGTTATCGAATGTGAGACCACTGTCCACCTGTGTCCCAAATTCTCTCATCACACTTTCAGTGTTTATTGTACTGCCACCTATGTGGTAATTCATGGGTACATGGTTTTTCCCAAAGGGGATAACTTTACATTTATTGGCATTAAGCATGAGCCCATGGCTCTGGCACCAAGCATCTGTTTCTCTAAGGCCCTTTTGTAGAATATCCACATCATTTAGGGATTCAGTAATGGCTCCCAGTTTGCAGTCATCTGTGAACTTTGTTAGCCAGAGTCCCTTAGTGTTGGCCTGTACTTCAGAGAAGTAGATGCCAAACAAGAGCGGTTCCAGGACTGAACCCTGAGGTACTCCACTTTTCACTTGTCTGGAGCTGGATTTGGAGTCTGCTACTTTTACAGTCTGGGTTCTGTCAGTAAGCCAGTTGGCAACCCATCGAGTGATGTAGGGATTTATGCCCAGCTTAGTAAGTTTATCTATGATTCCAGAGTGGGGGATGGTGTCGAAGTCCTTGGCAAGGTCCAGATTGGCTGTGTGGACTGAAGTCAGTCAGGTTCAGGAGACAAGATTGGCCCTTCATGAACCTAAACTGGGTGGGGTCCAGTGTTTGAAGGTTGCCAATGTCTTTGTTTATAAGTTCCATGATAATGAGTTCCATGCCTTTGCAGATCAGGCTCGTCAGACTGATGGGACGGTAGTTCCCGAAATCCAAGGTGGATCCCCCTTGTGGAGTGGGATAACTGTAGCTGTGCGCCACTCAGTGGGCATGAAGCCTGAGATGAGGCTATGATTAAACATGACACTTAGGTGAGGTGCCAGTTCATTTTGTAGTTCATGTAGTACACAGCCCGGGATGTCATCTGGTCCCATGGATGCTGTATTCTTAGCTTTGGAGAGTGCAGTTTCTACCTTTGTGGCCGTGATTACTGAAATTTGGCAATCTTTTGGTAGTGAGATGGGCCCTTTAGGGGGTGAGAGGGGGGGCAAAGTAGGCACTAAATCGATCTGCCAAGATATTGGCAATATCCTTGGGATTAGTATATTTAATGGCATTCTGTTGTAGCTCAGAGCAGATCTGTCTGGTACTTACTGCATTTGGGCCTGGGTTTTTCCAATTAGAGGCTTTTCTTAACTTTATTTCAATCTCTCTGGCTGTTACTTCATCCCGTTTCATATCTTGTACCTTTAACCCTCTTATTCTTTCTTTTACTTCTTCTATCCATTTAGCATATTTGTTATGTTCCACATGATCTTCATAGGTACTTCTCCAAAATGTATCTATTTCTTCTTGTTTTGGCAGTTTTTTGATTCCTTTTACCTTATTTCCCAATTCTCTCTAAAATTTTTTGAATCATCACTAATTTGCTTATTTTGTAGTTTTCCTTTATATTTATCTTTGTATCTTCTAAGTCTTTTCGCCTGTGATGAAATTTTTAGTTTGTTAATTTATGATAGTACGTAATAGATCCTGCTCTATTCTAATACTGTGCATTGCTTTTATCACATCTATCTTTCTTAGTATTTTCGTTGGTCTGTTCCCTCTTCTATAATATTCTAACAGTGACACTTCCTGTCTTAGCTGTTTTATAGTTTTCTCTATTTGATATTTCCATGATGGTGTTAGTTTTCGCCCCTTCCCATCCCTCGCTACTCTGCGTTCCTGTGGTAAAACTTTATAAGTTATTAATTTAGCAGCACCGTAATATATTCTGTTTACTTCTGTTATATTGCATGGATATCTATGAACAGTCCTAATTACTGCATTCTTTTGTTTTATCAGACTTCTGACTTTTGGGGTTTTATTAGCCTTCTGCAGTCTATTTCTTTCATTCATCTTGATATATTAGTCTATGTCTATTAAATCAAGCAACTCTTCTCTTAACTGATTTTCTTCCAAACTGAGGGCACATCCCTTATTTTTCATTTCCTGTGGGCATTCTATAGGAGATTCTATAGCATCTTCCTGTGGCACATTCTCTTCAACTTCATCATGTGCCATCCATTGCTCTATCATATGGGAACTCACTGGCCTATCACTCTTCAACATTGACTGTATCAGAGTTTCCACAGTTTCCTGTTCCTTCTTTTGCTGTCTAGCTTAAAATGAATGCCTGTAAAAAGCTCCAAAATATATTGATATGACACCTGACCAATTGCTTCCCGTTTCACTGGTTACCCCTTAATTTGGATATCCATTGCTCGATCCTGTTGTGGTGCTTTCTGCATTCGATTTTTGGGTTTCTATTAAAAGATCGAAGATGCATTCTTTCAAATGTGTCTTGATCAAACTTGAAAGCACAAAAAGACAAAATAGCAAAATGGCATATAAGTGAATTCTTTCCCTGGGAAAGAAATCGCTTGGCCACTTCTGTTACTTTGCCATTTTCGTGACTGTAGTGTGATCTTGGAGTTGGTATATTAAAGTAGGGAGGGTGTGAGGGGCAAAGCCCCCCACTTTATGTGATGTTTTAAAATTCTTTTGGGAAAAAAAATCGCTGTTCTAAGCATTCGAGATTGCAAGCTTTTGCTTACATGGGTTCGATAAATCATCCTTCGCTTTTTAAGCGTTCGATGATTTAACATAGACCCCTATTTTCTACACTAAATCCTTCTCTTTGCAGCTGTTCCATAACCTCAGTTTCTATTTCTTTGACTTCTCCATTACTAATCTCTTTTTCTACTTTTCCCCTTAATCTCCTTATTTTTTGAATTGTAAAGTGTTTCATATCCGGATTCCTTTGCCTGTATTTCCTAAATATTTTTGGTGCTGCTCTTTTTATATTGGTTAGTTTTGCTTTTTCCCTTGCATAAATATCACACCATATTAAATCTCTTTTCCTTTCCCATGTCCATATTTCTTCTTCATGTCTCCTGATCTTCTTGCTTTTCCTTATTCTAGGAACTCACTCCATCATGCTGTGATGTAGTCTGTGTTAGACTTTCTACATTAAATCCTTCACTTCACAGGCACTCCATAACTTCAACTTCTATTTCTTTAACTTCTGCTTTATTAATCTTCTTTTCCATATTATATCTTTGTGCTTTTAATTTTTTTATTGTGAAATTTTCCATGTCTGGATGCTTTTGCCTGTATTTCTCTTTGAATATCTTTGAGACTGCCTTCTCTATATTAGTTAGCTTAGTTTTTTCCTTTGCATAAGTATTGCACCATATTAAATCAAATCTCTCTTTCTTTCCCATGTCCATATTTCTTTTTTACATTTTTCAAATATCTCTAGGTTTTATTGTTTATATTTTCGCACTTCGTCGGATGCTACTTTTTCCAAACAGATCAAAGTTTCTTGATCTATATACTGTTTTTCAAAACATCTGTTGTATTAATGAACGCAACTTTGTATTTGAAGTTTCTGACAATTTTTCTTGTGGAAGTATTTTTCTTTCTGATATTTTTTTCTCTGTTTATTGTTTTATATATCTTGTGTCTGAAAATTCTGGGCTTTATACATAATAGTAACAATACATAATTTCTTTCTTATCCTCGATAGTCCACTCGTCTTTATGGCTCTTCTTTGGACAATCAGTTTTTGTGATTTTTTTGGACTACTACTTCCTTCTGCAACAGGGGGGGCCATCCTCCCCCTGGGCCTGGCCTAGCCCCATTGTAGGAATGCTTCCGTATTTTGAGGATTCTACACTGTCATTTTTTCCAGTTCTGGCACCAGTGCTCCTACCACGATTGGGCATTTTTTATCCTGGGTCTTGTGCACCCAGCTATCTCTTTTTGTTTTTAACTTACTTCTGTCCATGATATATGCTATATAAATACAGTCTATATATCGGTGTCACCTTGTGAGATTTTGTGAAAAACAGGGTCCACCTCGCGAAGGTACTCACCAAGACTTGAGGATGAATTCAATTTCAGCACTAGTGCTCTCCTTTGCTTGCTGAATTTTCATCTCTCCATTATGACCCCTCTCTCCATTAGGACCCCTAAGTCATATTAGTAACTCCCCTCATATTGTGTTATGTTGTACGTATTTATTATTGTGATGTTTAGGTAATATAATAACAAATGCATTGCTATATGCCACAATCACCTTGCTTCCATTTTAGCAGCTCTTGCTTGTTGACATACACCACATTCCTCCAAGTCATCAGCTCATTGCCTTATTCTTATGGCAGTGCCTTATACATTTCACATTTCATTGTTGTCTGCCATTACTGCATGCACAGGTATATTTCATTGTGCATACCGGTGATATTTGTGCCATTTTATTCTGGTAACGCATATGCCTCCACCTCAGCACAAAGTGTATCTCTGTTAACATATTCACTTTTGATATCAACTCACTGAAGTGTGTTTTTATGTGTGCCTTTTCATACATACCTGCTTAAACACACACACACACACACACACACACACACACACACACACACACACATACACACACACACACACACACACACACACACACACACACACACACACACACACACACACATACACGCACACACACACGCACACACACACACACACACATCTATCCCTATGTCGCCGTATCCCATGCAATGATGCATGTTCCATGGCTGATGTGTAATGCCTGTCATGGATGCTGTTTTGAATTGCACATAGTTGTCTGGCTTATGTTGTTGTACCCAACTGTGCATTATAGTATTGTCTTATGTGCTGGGTCTGGGTCAGGCATGTCCAGCAATACTTCTATGTGCCTTTTCAAGTATGTGGCTTTGTTGTCAGTCCTTGCCATTTTGTCACTACTGCAGCTGTTGTCTGTTGCATTGAGTGGTGTACTTTAGTGTTACACATTCCTATGATATGTAATATGTTACAGTGTTTCATACAGCCCATGCAGTTAGGTTCTCTTGGGTGTGTACATTCCCCCAATGCATAAGCCTACGTTTATTGGGGGTAATGACAGTTATACTGCTACCAACACACACTAATTATATGCATGATAATGTCCTACATGGCAAACAACACCTTCTGCCAACATGGTAGCCTTTGATTATGTATCTTGCCTACAGTGGTCCTGTGGTGAATGTTATTCTGTAGACATCCAGATGTGCTCATTTCTGTAGCACATATAGGGGTTTAATATTTTACAGCTGAATATTGTGGTTTTGGTATGAATGATGTTCAATTTGGACAACTAATGGCCTTTTCCCGTAGCTGTGTTCTGTGGTGGTGCTGTGGGGCAACACTGTGCAAACAGCACTGTTTAGTATATGTACTTCTGTACATGTGGCTTGTAATGATCACAGATAGGTGTCAGATGCTGCCATGTTGCCTGAGATAAGACATATGGCAACATCTCCCATCCCCCATGCCTATTTCTTCTAACCTGTCTGTTCTCCTGATCACCCTGTGACAGCTCTGATAGCTCCATGTCTGACATCTGGGGTTCCTGAGACAGATCACCCACACCTGCAACTGGCAGGCTACCATATTTTGATGTTTACATGTTCTGCAGTATGACACACACACACTGTGACCATCTCTGATGATTTTTCTGATGTGTATTGGAGTGCAGCCCTGGATATGTCCAGACAACTGAATCATGCCTTAAGCATGAAAAACATACATTGAGTGGTGTCCTTTGTTGTGATGCCATCTGTTGTTTGTATCCTCAGTAATCAATGAGGTGGCTCTGTATGGCATAATAAGCCAAGGCTCTAGCAGACAAACACAGTCTCCTGTTTGTAGAAAGGAGAAAACACATTGTGGTCCTGTACTTACCAAATAGGAGCTCCCCAGGAATTTCCCTGAGTTGGAAAGTGGCCGTCAGACTGCTTTCCCTTCATATTGCTGCACTATGCTTGCAAATAGTGTGTGCTGCCATGATACTAATAATGAAGATGTCTACAGACCACACTACTTGACAAGTGAGCAATGTTCACCACGTTCTGTTGATGTGATATTCAGCATCAGGTATCACTGAGTTTTGAATGAGATGTAGGTGCAGACAATTGCCCTGAGGACAAGGTGGATATTCACAATGGCTTAGAACTTTTCCATGGTAGTTCTGCACTCCATGGCTGTAGCTGGGAAGTGAATGAATTCATCCACTTTCCTGCACATTACTGCTAGGAGCTGTTCTAGAATGCAACTGACAGCTATCTGGGACACTGCTACAGCATCACACATATTCCCCTGAAATGTACCATGTACCAGAGGCCAGTATACCCTGACTCAGACACACTTTTTTTTCTAAAGGTACTAGTGTACCCAGCAGTCTGCATGAATACATGTGAGATGCACACATCCTGCACACAGCCTGTACCAGCTCTCTCTCTAATATATATCTGTCTATTATTACCTTGTCAGAGAGCTGACTTAACTGTTGCCTGGCTTGGCACCTTGCTATCTGATTTTGGGATGCATTTGCAGATTTTCGTATAATATGACTTGTTGCATATGCAGGATCACTGAGTAATTTGTATCATATTTTTTTTTTTGGCAAAATGTTAAGCATGTATAGTCTTGGTACGTAGAGTCCACATTTATCCTAAGCTGTATACATTCTTACTTGCTCTTTTCATTGCATCCATTATGGAATCTAGCACTGCTAATATGCCAATATCTTCCTTTGGCAACTAGCACTGCTAATATGCCAATATCTTCCTTTGGCAACTGTGCTGTCTGCAACTTTCTTTTGGAATTTGTCCTATTGCAGCCATAACTAAATTCCTCCTAACAGATACACTTAATGTTTCTACCTAATGGAAAAATATTTAAATAACAAATGTGGCCCTCTGGAAAGATGGATATTTAAGGAAGAATTAGTCATTCTTGGAATAACTGAAAAATGAATAAAATGCAGTATCTGCTTATCAATTTTCATTTTCAATAATCTCAATATTTTCCAGGGCAGAGCAAAAAGAAGATATATACTCACCATAACATTCCAACTGAGTTGTTGATTTTCATGTATCCTCAAAGGATAGGTTTGGTTCTGAACCCTAAGCTCATAGCAACCAAAAACTCTCGAGCTTCACCTCTACCCACAATTCATCTGGTACTTGACCTCAAATCGAATTTTCTGACATAATAACCAGAAGAGGCAGATAAGAAAGAGAGACAGTAAATTCCAACGGGGATCATGTCTGCATCAGTTAGAATTAAAAATAATTAACCAGATTGAGATGAGGAAGGAATCACCTATTCTTCCAAAATAATTAGGCAGGGGGATGGAGGGATGGTAGTTGAGGATACATGAAAATCAACAACTCATATGGAACTTTATGGTGAGTACATAACTTCTTTATCTGAAGTTGTCAATTTTCTTGTTATCCTCAAAGAATTGGACAGAGTCCCCAACCACCTGTTTCCTGTGTTGGCTAAAGAAGGATATTCCTAAGCACCATTGAGCCAAATGATGCCCTGCCCTTGGAGACCAGATGTAATTTCTAATGAGTGATAAAGGTATGGGGGTTAGCCCATGTTGCTGCTGTGCATATGTCATTAATGGATGCTCTAGCTTGGAAAACTGCTTGACGTAGTGATAGACCTTGTGGAATGGGCCTTAGGTGTTCTTGGTAGGGGAATGCTGCATTTGGAATATATAAAGGAAATGCAGCTGGCCAGCCATTTTGCTAAAGTGACTTTGGATACAGCTTGCCCCAGCTTAGTGTGACAAAAACAGATAAAAAGCTGATCTGCTTTTCTGAAATCTTTTGCGCTGTTAAGATAGAAATGTAACTGTCTGTGCACATCTAAAGTATGCAGGCAATACTCTCCTTTGTTAGAATAGTTTGGGAAGAAAATGGGCAAATTAATACATCCATTAATGTTATTGTCAGAAACCACTTTTGGAAGGAACAAAGGGTTTGTCCTGAGTGAAACCCTTTCTTTATGAAAGACTAGATAAAGAGGTTTGAATGACAGGGCTTGAATCTCTGAAATTCTTTTAGCAGAAGTAAGTGTGACTAACAGCATGGTTTTCCAGGAGAGGAATTTAAGATCACAAGAATGGGTAGGTTCAAATGGTAGTTCAGTGATTCCTAATAATACCAGGCTGAGATTCCATGGTGGAGTAAGATCTTTAAAAAGAGGTTTTAACAGTAGTGCAACTTTTAAAGAGGACTTGCAGAGTTTATGAGAGGCCACAGAAGAGTAATTCAAACCAACGTGGAAGTTCGAGATGGCTGCTAGTTGGACTTTAATGGTGGAGGCAGAAGCTCCACTATCAAATAGAAATACTAAAAATTGGACAATTTCATGTGCGGCAAGTAATCACTGAAGAATCCACATGTGGTTCCTGGCCAGAGGTACAAGCGTTATTAATGCTGCCATGGAGCCCAGAGTTTGTAGGATTAGATTGGCTGGTACTTTGTTTTTCTTGATTATGCTTGAAACCTGAGTTTGAATTTTCCATAGTCTTTGTGGAGGGAGTGATGCTATGGTGGTTCTTGCGCTTAAGATGGCATCATAAATTCTAGCACTTGAATTGGTTTTAGCTGGCACTTTTTGTATCTGACAGTTATTACAAAGGAGGAACATGTTTGAAGAACCTTTTGCCTGGCTTCTATGAGTTGATGCATGGTTGTGGCAGTGAGGGACCAGTTTTCTAGGTAAGGAAACACTTGGAATCTGTGCATTCTTAAGTGAGTTGCTACTACTGCCATGTATTTGGTGAACACCTTGGTGGCTGTGGTGAGACCAAAGGGCAGTAATCTGAGCTGGTAGTGACTGGCTCCCAGCTGGAAGCGTAAGAATTTCCTGGATCACCTGTGGATTTTTATGTGATAGTACACATCCTGAAGATCTATGGAGCAGATCCATTTGTCCTTTTCCAGGAATGGAAGTGTGGACTGAACCGTGATCATCCATAATTTGGTGCAATGAACTTACTTGTTCAGTTTGCTGAGATCTAGAATAGGTCTTCAGTTCCCTGTCTTTTATGGAACTAAAAAGAACTGTGAGTACATTCCAGATCCTATCTGGTCTCACATTTCTAGCAGCTTTTGAATTTCTAGTGATGCTTGATCCCTTTGATTGGGTGGAATATCCGGGATTTTTTTTGTAAGAGGATGGGGACAGTGAGAAGGAAATAATGTAACCTCTGGATATAATTCCCTGCACCCATTTGTCTGAATTTATTTGTAGCCAAGCTCTCTGGTGCAGGGAAAATGACCCCCTGACTGCCTCCAGAGGAGGGCAGTCAGGTCACCTTTCTGGAGGACTGAAAATGTTTACTGAAAGATGAATCACAGAAAGCTTGGTTCTGTGGACCCCCTCTGCTGCGAGGGCAGCGTCTACCATTGGAGCTGCCCCCTCTGCCCCTGGGTGAGCTGTCACTATGTGTGTCAGGAAAGGACCCTTGGGACATTTTGAACCACATTTTCCCACCAGTGTGTTGGCTCCTCGAGAAGGGTCTCTCAAGAGTGGAAAATGTACACCCACTGCAGAAAGAATTTTACCATCTTTCTCAAACCTAGTAAGTGTGTCTTTAACTTTTGGCTCAAACAAGGATGTGCCATCAATGGGAGCCAAACATAGACTTGAAGGATACCATCAATTCATACAAATGCATCCAGGTGTGTCTCCTTAAGGTTGCACCTGAACCAATGGTTCTTGTCATCCCTTCAACTGCATGGAAATTGAGCATCATGGACAAGTTAGAAAAGGAAATCAGGGTGGCCAACTGAGAAGGTACAGAATCCCAAACTTTGTCAGAAACAGCTCCTGAGAGGGTATCTGAAAGTTCTTTAATCAGATCCCTCTGTAACCACATAAAGCATGCCAGGTAACTCAAAAACCATAAGGAAAAGATTGATGAAGCATTAACTTGCTTCCTTATCCTATCCACCATCCTGGATTCCCTAAAAGGAGGATGAATAGAGGAACTTTCATCTGCCAGTTCCTTTTTGGTGGCTGCTGTCATGACCAAGAATCTACTGGTAAGACTTTTGTCCAGAAAGGTTTGCCCGAGTGTGGAGTAATGATCTTATCTGGTCTCTGGGGTATTGGCTGAATAGAAACAGGGCCTTCCACACTTGCTGTGAGATCAATTCTATGAGCTAGCTCATCCATGGGTGGGGTCACCCAGGAGGTAGAAAGCCGGGTGGTAAATGCCTGCAGGTGCACAGATTCCTCTGACATAGAATTGTTGGACTGCCAACCACATCTATGTTTCAAAATCCAAAGGAGGCATCATCAGGAGATGATCATGGGGATCCTTCACCTTCCTATAAATCTGTGTCTTCAGTGAATGATTCTTCAGGGGAATCAATGTGCTTCCTCTTACACCTCTTCTTCCAATTAACCTCCTCTGTAGGATGCTTCAGGAGGTATCGGAAGAGGATATTCCCAAATATGGGAATTTCTGAGATTTTGACACCCACTGTCCCACTGGATAGAGTGGAAGAAACTCTGGTACAAAGAGAAACCTGGAGACCTGTTCTGAGGGCATGGAACTAAATAGTGTCTTGCAGCAGACAAGGCCCTTTCCATTGCCTCAAAAGCCAAGCCACCCATGGTAGGAATGGATTCTAGGCCTAAAAGAACAGAGCTCAGCACCTCTGTCTCCCCCAAACCTGGGCAAATCCCTCCAGAGACAGAAGCTGGAGCCAAGCTGATCAGTGCCAAGGCTCAGAAGAGAAGAGAGGACTCTGATAAAATTTGGGTCGAATCAAGCTCCTCATAACTGACAGGGCAGGTTCGGATCTGGGAGGTATCTGGTTCTGAATGAGCCAAAGAACTCAGGGATGCAACTGCTGCCAATGAAGAGGACAACTTTTGTGCCAAAGCAGTCAGTGCTGGACAATTTGGAACGGAAAGCTCTGAACTTACAGCAGAAGTCAGAGGATGAAAAGTGCTTGGAAGGATGAAAGTAGAAGGCGCCTGACCCATGGGGGTAGAAGGCCTAGAAGAACAAATAACTCCTTGTTCACAGAGTATCTTTCTCACCACTCTTTCCAGCTCATCTTCAATGAATTTCTGGAAGAATGGGTAGATTTTGTTGAAAAAGGAGGATGGTCCAGAAAGGGACAGGGCTGTCTATCTGGGAATGGGTCAGTGGATGGGGAATACCTGGTTCTAGGCACTGCAATAAATTCTCTGGCTGGCCCTGATGAAGATGGTGCTGAAGTAGTTGTCTGTACTGCAGGCGGTACCAATGGAGCTGTCAGTACCATCAGAAGAGTTGTTGGTTCCGATGAGACAGGTGGAATAAACAACTTAGGCATTTTTGTAGTCGATGCCAAAAACTGTATTGGAACTGAAGAACTCCATTTCTTAGCCTTCAAATACTTGGAAAAGGAGCAAAAGGAAGCTGGACTTTATTTTAGAGGACTTTAATTTTTGTTCAGGAGCCTTGAAAGGAGAATGGTAACAGACCCTTCAATATCAGCTTATTTCTTCACTCCACCAGAGCCTGATGGCTAAATGAATGGCAAATGGAGTAGTCCACTTGTAAATGGAAAAGTCCTTGACATACAACACACAGAGAATGTTGGTCTGAGAAAGGAATTTTGTGAGAACACTTCTCACATCTCCTAAATCCAGATTGGATTTTTTCTTTACTTTTTTGTGCCATACTAGCGGGAATGCAGAAAGCCAAAGTCCACACGCACTCAAGATTAATATATGACTACACACACACACACACACACACACACACACACACACACACACACACACACACTAGACTAGAAGGGGATAATAGAAGAATAAAGATACTTTTTTATTTTCTTTCTTTTTGAAAGTAGGAAGGGAAACACCAACAATGGTAAAGGGGAACAAATGAAGAGTAGAGGAAAATGTGCTAACAAGAGGTACCAGAAAAAAACAGCAAAAAGGGTGCAATAGATAAAGCTAAGAGAGATTTGACTGAAAAGATTAGAAACTACCAGGTGAAAGGATTTTTGAAAGAAACTTATCTAAGAGCTTGAGAGAAAAGGCTAACCATGTCTGAAGCTTAAAGGGACAAACGAGATCTGAGGTAATGTACCAGATGCATTGCGGGTAGAGGGAAAGCTCGAGAGTTTTTGCGTGGCTCAAGCTTAGTCAGTTTCAAGGGTTCAGAACCAAACCCATCCTTTCAGGATAACTTGAAAATTGACAACTACAAACCAAAATATAGGCTGTGAGAACTATTACAGGTTCATTGGTTTATAATAAGCCTGCAGTGTGTCAACTATTGTAAACTTAACCAGCAATGCCACAGAATAAAATCTCTTGCAGTTGAGATAATGATTTAGAAGATGGTAATAGAAGAGTTAATTTGTCAGATACTGACAGAAGCAGAATATTTTCAGTTTGGATTGTGCTACAGGGAAAAAAATTGGGAAATGACACATCAAAGTGAGAAAAGAGATGTGGTGAGGGAAATGGGGGACGATAAGATTTAATAATGTTTATATTGGCAGTGCTAGAAGTTTGTAGCCATAGGCTCTTGAAATTAATTTACATGATTCTATCCATTCATTAGTTTTGAATGTTGCTGGGGTTTTACACTGTCTAATATACAGGGAAACTTGTTCTATTGATGAAGGAGAAACTGAGTAATGATTTTTTTTACCTGAATCAGAACTCATTGATAAATATTCATAGGGTTATATCTTTGGAGTTAACATTAACTATGAAGTTTTTCTTTTTGAAGAGAAGGAAGTCAAAGAGTGCAAGAAACATATCAATATGTAGAAGCTACAGAACATGAAACTAAAGACAGTTTTAATTTCATCTTAATAACAGTGCTTATTTAAACACTTTTTTATAAAATGCTGTAGTCATTCTAGTTATAACTGTTATTTTAGAGTTATAAATGCCAAAGAGAGCACTGTAATCATTGATGGAGTAAATAAAGCCAAGTAAAGGAGAATTAGGAAGGCTTGTTATGTGGATAAGAATCCACTACAGATAAGATGACAGAGGTGGAAGTAGTTTCTGGCAATATTTGAGATACACTGGCTCTTTAAACACCTAAATCTCAATGTGCCAGTCTGAAGGTGAACTCCATTTATGTAATACTATGCAGGAACACTAGTTTACCATGGTGACTGTGCTACATGTCTTTGCATTTATGATGAGACTGTGACTACAGTACCATTTATTAGCATGATTAAACCATTATTGGAGTATTAGTGAATCTGAGGAAGGTTGAGCATGAGTACTAGATTGCAATCATCTGTAAATGGGTTAACCAAATGTTCTTAGCATTTGCTCAGTTGTGTCTGGTGACTTCAAATCAAAGGGGGGCTGCAGGAGACAGATGAATGGGTGGGATCAATGGGAAGCAGTGTGGCCAACTAGAAAGGAGTAGAGCTACACTCAAAACCACAAAAACTGGGACTTTATTTAAATATGTTGCCCTGGGTGCCAAACTTTCATTATGGGAATCCAGTCAAGACAAAATGAAATGCAGAATAAAAAAAAAATTCAATGCATTGGCTACATGACAGCTTACTTAATATCTAGATGGAAACAAAAAGGTAGTGAGGCATGAACAAATAAATTACTTCTTAAATACATTACTGGAATGCCAGTCAATATCAAGTATAAAAAAACAAGCAGCACTCAACTCAAACCACTTCTCCTTGTACTGCAGTTCTAATTATAATTTATATTCAGTTTTGTAAAAGTACAAAGTAACATGGTGAAAGTAGCAATCTCTGTGATACCCCAACATGTAAAAATGTTTCTTATCCAAAAAAAGACCTGCTGCCTGGCAACAACTATCTACATGTTTCATGGAGAAAACATGATCAAATTAAAAAAAATGAACAGCAAACAAGAAACAAGCTCAAGATAAATTGCTTAAAGGATTACTGCACAGGTTATGGAACACACATGATAGATTATCATTCTGGTTAGTTTATGGGTAAAGTCTGCAAAGATGACCATGTTTCCAACAAATGTAATGAGCTTCTGAAAATACTGCAATCCTGGCATTTATTACAAATACTGTCATATACATCTCAATACATACGGCTTATACTTTATCTAGTCATGTAAATATTCTCTGCATGGCAACAATGAAAAGGCTTTCAATGTTGGTAATTCTTTAACAGTATGCTTATTAAAGCTTACTTGCATCTTACAGTCTCAGACAACCTTACCTGATGGTCATTAAAGGATTGCTACTTACACACAGAGCAACAGGCACTGCAGCAACATGCATTTTCTGAATAATAAGACGCATAAATCAACAGTATAAAAATATGACAGAAAACCAGTACATTCTGCAAAATCAACGACAGATGAAAAGCCACTGTAGTAATTGTGCCTACCTTGGATGGGGGACTACTCTGCACACTTACACTGTATAGCTTCTCCTTGCCTTGCTTGGATACAACCAGAGTCACTACATGGAGGAGTGGGGTGCAACAAGTATGTCACAACCTCAGAGAAAGAAATCCGGACAAAGCCATAAATAAAAGTGGGACAAAGGCCCAAAAATAAGGACAATTTTTAAACATTGCCTTTATAAATGTAGAAATATAATAGAATAGTAGGTCTTGCATTAGTATGAATTTTCTAAACGGTATGAAATCTGAAACTCAAATGCCTGTCATTATTTTCTAACTTCAGTCTTTAATGATTTGCCACTAATTTGCCAGAAAACCACAATCTGATGAAAATCGGACTAAAGATGTGATGCAAAAATATAAAATAGCCACATAATACAGCTGGGAACCTGTCAAAGAAGGGACACTTTTTTAATATTGGTACTGTTAACTTGAGCAGCTGACAAAATAGAGATTCTACATGCATTTCTGAAATAAAAGTAATCTATAATGATCATTACAATTATTTATTAATTGTAAACCCTCCACATTTTCTTCCAAAATTGTCATTTTGCAGTGGGAGTATCAGAGGGAGAGCAACGTTTTGAGCCAAAATCAGGGACAGTTGAAAGGTTTGGATATACCTAATTCTATAAAGAGATTTATTTGCATGTACCTCTCAACCTCTTAATGCAGGAAATCTGGACAAGGCCAAATATATTGGGGAAGCATATAAACAGTACTAAAAATTGCTCTTGAATAAACTTAGACAGTTGATAGAATAACAGGTCTTGCTTTAGCATGCATTTTTCTGAAGGGTATGCAGTCTGAAACTCAATGTCTGTCATTATTTAGTGACTTCATTCCTAAACAATTTGCCAGAAAACCACAAATTTTATGAGGAACAAATCAAAAATAAGAAGCACAAATCTATTCTTTCTGTGAAAATCTGGACAGTTGAGAGGTATAGTTCAACCGGGGCTGTCATTGAGTTTACCACCCTTCCCTCCTCACAAAATCATTGTCAAATGGGGCCTCCCCCCTGCAGCCATTTCAATGTCCCATTACTTGGCTATTTCACCCCATTTGCCATAAACACTGTAATGTGCATACTGCTTTACTTCTACGATGATTTGGGTTTCATTTAAAAGTTTTATTTTACATTTTACAGCACAAACACTAATAGACATCTGCTAAACAAAGCAATGCAGTCTCTCAATGAAAATAGACTTAGCATTAAAGCTTCTCTGCCCTTGAAACTCACATTCATTGAAATAGCATTGAAACTCACATTCAAAGAAAATACATCTGTCCAGTGGCAGATAAAGATTAACTCTGGGCTGTTTTCAAATCATATGCCCCTTGCACACAAAACATGCATGTGTTCTTTGATAAACCTTCCTGATTGTATTAAATTATATTCCTTGTATAATACAGTGCAGTTGTTAGATGGTGTTTTAAATGTATTGTTTTGAAAGTTTTCCAGTAAACAATGAAACAAAATGCATGCACCAATAATGAAAAAACTGCCCAGTTCAGAAGATTTCCGTCATAAAAGTCTATTCAAGCTTCTACAATCCACCAGTATCAGTAAATATGCACAATCTCTGCAGAAGTAAAAGTCATCTAAATAATTCCACATTAAAGAGATCTGTAACTAATGAAGAGGTTGCTGCTAGCAAACAACTTTATATGTCAATTATTTCATCTACAAATAAAGTGCCTGTTGCCTTTGAGGACTACATTGCCTATGTTACATTAAAAAATGATAAGCTAGTAATATCGCAATAGGGAATGGATGGCAAACTGATAACAGGTTCATAGTCACTAGGTATCTACAGCAAAGAGGACATTATCAGGACTGCAGCATCCACCCCCTTTAAAAGTACAACACAGTACAGTATCAGCAATGCATCTGCATACTGTTGGAGTACAACCCACAGTCTTCTGCATCAAAAGTAAGTACACTACTGTTGTGCTATTAACAATACAAGCCAAAACAGCATAAGCAGCACTAAACTTCTCTTCCCCTGAAGCTCTCTGCTCCTTGTAAAATCCACTCAGCACTCAACTGTATCTCTTAACTTTGCAGCACAAGAAATCTGGAAAAAGCCAAAATTTATTGGGGTGGGGGGCCCAAAAACCAGGGAGACATATTAAACATTGCTTGCATAATCTTAGAAAGTTGCTAGAATAAAATGCTGTGTTATCATCATGCATTTCACTGCCAAATCTTGTACCCAGTACCCTGTGCACTACAGTCAGGACAGCATACCACTATGCCAAATCAACTGCTTTTTGAAACTAAAACAGGAAGACTGAAACTTAAATGGCTATCATTCAGTGAATTCAGTTCTCACCATAGCTCTCAACCTCAGCACAAAACACATGAACAAAGCCAATAATGGGGGAATATATCCCCAAGAATAGGGACAAATTTCAAATATTGATCTTATAAACTTAGAAAATTGTTAGAATAAAAGGTTTTGTGTTACCATGTACTTTCTGAAGAATATGACATCTGAAATTCAAATGCCTGTCTCAAGCATAGGTTTTATGTGGTAAATATGTTAGTGAATCAGATTTGTCTGCACATTTGTTGTACTTTATCCTATGGTGTTACTCAAAGATGCCTTTCCTCTGGGGACCACCATACCTATTTGGGCAGTAGAGTGCATCTATAGAACATAGCCCCTGTCCCTCACTTATCCAACATGACCATTTGGTTGGCAGAGGTGGGATGCAAACCCTATTAGTGCTAACTCAGTTTCCACATTTTGTGGTAGTGGCGCAAGTAAAATTCCCATTAGTGCCAACATGATCACCACAGAGAACCATGCAACTTAAACAACAGAGAAGCACAATTTTTGCAACAGTTTTGTTTAGTAACATGGGATTTAATATTTTACCTTCTTGAAGGTTCAGAGGTTCCTTGAAGTTATGGCATATGCCAGCTAAAAGCTAGTCATTAAAGGTATATATGCTGAGTTTCAAGTTAAATGTTTTCTAAATAAGAACAATTCACAAAAGCATCTGTAAAGGTTTGATGTGTTTTACATGCACTCACTTCAGACTAGTTGCTGCACAGCCAAAAGTAAACTGAATAAATTAAAAAGCTGAACAATCCTTTGAGGAATGCTGTGAATCTGGACCACTTGCAGTTTCAATTGGATTAGAAACTATACTCTGAAAGAAAACTCCTTATACTAATTTTGTAGAAAACTTCCAGCCCTTTAATTGCCTCAATTAGTTGTTCTTATTTTAAAAACATGTATATACTATCATGCAACAAAACAGAATTGCATATACAGCAGACACACACACACATGCACACACACAAACACACACACACACACACACACACACACACACACACACACACACACACACACACACACACACACACACACACACATACACACTGCTCCCATTGAAACACAGTACCTGAGGGCTCCGTTGAATGAAGAATAAAATACAAGTTGCTCCGTTGAAGAAATACAAATCCCATTGAAAACGCACAGAGTACCTGAGGGCTCTGTTGAAGAAATACAAAATCACTGTGATGAAATACAGTTCCCGTGAGAACAGGCTGTATAATCCAGCCTGCAGATGTTGCAGTCCAGTCCCCTTTCAGTCTATGCAGTTGTAACCGCATAGACTTCTGGGCATCTCTGTAGTCTCATGCCTTCCCCCTAATCCAGACTGCTGTTAAACCAGTCTGGATTCCAGCACGCATGTGCGAAGTTCCATTTTTTTGTTGTTATTTTCATTTTCTTTTTACAGCTGGGGGGCTGCAGTCCTGCAGTCCAGTAACACGAGCTGCCCCTGCATTTGCTTGCACTTCAGAGAAAGGCATTCCAAAGAACAGAGGACACAGGACAGAACCATGATAGATGCCACTAGCCACACTTTGATTTTTGTAGGAGGTGCCAGTTATTCTCATCATGTTTATTCTGCTTTATAGCCAGTTCACTATCCAGTGAACTACAACATGATGATATTTAACTGTGTTATGTTACTTATTGTGCCAGAGTGGGAGAATGTTATTAAATGGTTTGGTTAAGTCCAGGTTAGCAATGTGGATAGGATGCACTTCATCTAGGCCTTTTTCAAAGAAACTAACAGGATTAGAAAGGCATGGAATATTCACCTACCCATGGATTGTTAATCTCTCATGCCTGTTGACTATCTGTCTGTGTCAAGCAACTGGTGTCAGCCAAACAAATGTTGACATAGCAGGTTATTTGACCAAATGCTCACAACCTTTTAAGGTACATATCCTGAGGAAAGAACTTTATTGTTGATTGAAGATGCTTAGGAGATGCTTGGCTAGGTAATGCCTCAAGCCATTAAACAGCCACGTATGACTTCTGACTCCCATTAAGGTGTTTTGGACAAGGCAGGTGAAAGATGGCTAATATTTTATTTTTATCGGTTTTAAAGGAGAATTCAGTTTCTTCAATAGTCAAGAATTCCAACATGGATTTAGGTATTCTGGAAAGTTACTGCCCTATCTTTAACCTGACCTTTTCTGTATAAGCAGACTAGTGCTGTTCTTCATGCTCTTGAACTCTGCTTTCTATTTTTTTCTAAGTTCTGAGATAGTCACACTGCTGAGACATTCTTTTCATAAATGGTACATGATCTGCTATCAGTGTGGGATTAAAATGGTAGTACTCTATACCAGTCTTCTTCAAGCTGTCTGCAGCATTTAGCACGCTTGAACATCTAATCCTTTTGGAGTGCTTGAAGACCTAGTGTGGGGTGTCTGGTATTGTGCTCGACTAGTATGTCTCCCACTTTTCAGGTGCTCAATGGGAAATCTCTGTCGTTAATGTTTCCTTTGCCTATACTCCTAGTTGCAGAGTCTCAGAGCTGCATTTTGCATCCAGTTTGAGTCTCCATGTCTATGCTTCTCAGTGATTTATTCAAGGAAGTGTGCAGCTCCATTCTTATACTGACATACTCTGTTATAGGTTCATAGATTAGTACTAGGCTAGCTGCTCTTGTGGGCCATTTTAAGCCTAATAAATTATCCCATGTGAGAATCAAACCCTGAATCTTGTGTTTGTAAGGTAAACACCTTAACCCTTATGCCAACCTCTCCTTTCCTCATGAATGCATGGAATAACCGGAAACCACTGACAGCTGGTTGGAGGATATGTTTTCTTGGATATTAGTTAATGGTGTGAAGTCTAGTTTATGACTTTTCCTGTGGTCTGCCATGCCACTTTAGGCTGTCTATAGCTCTTGGTTTTACTTACTGTAATATTTAAGGGGGTCCTAGTTGGAGTTAATATCTAAGGTGCATAATTTTACAATGATCCTAGACCATCTGTTGTCATTTCAGGAAAAGGTTTCAGCCATTGTCCATTCCTGTTGTTACCAGTCATCAGCTGAGAAATATGACCTGTATTAAGCACTGTAATCTATCTGACAACATGTCACTGGTAGATCTTGCCATGGTCATAGCTCACGTGGACTCTTGTAATGCCTATTATTGGAGATTCTGAGCAGTTAGTGCAGAATTCAGTGGCAAGTGTCCTTAAATGAGGCCCTACATACAGTCACATCACTTTTTTAATTTCTTCTTTTCAGTAGCCCTCTGTAGTGCAGAATTAGTCATAAGGTTTTTGTGACAGAATATAAAGTCTTGAACAACAGGATACCAAACAACATAACAGTTCCTGATGCCCTAGAAGTCATCGTGTGTACTTTTCTCAGTTACTTCGGTGCTGTTGACAGTCTCCTGTTTTAGGCTTGTATCATGTGGACTCAGTTGTTCTTCATTTTGTGCTTTGGACCAGTGGGATTTGCTACAATATAATTTTCATGTGTGTAAATGCCTGGACTGATTTATGAGGAACCCTAAGATTAACTTCCTTCACAGAGCATTCTGTGATTTTATTTTCAACTTTCCAACTTTTAATTACTGTACACTAGAATGATTTCCAAGGACAAATTGTTTATCTGCAGCTTCTTGCTGGCTATATTATTTTAAAACTACAACATCCCTAGCTTTATAGTAATTTAAATAAAGTCTAACTGATTTATTAATTAATTTTCCGATAACTGTATTATCTTATTCAGGGCCACTTGGTGGCTGGAATCTATCCTGGCTTTCAATGGACCTAAGGTGGAGAACTAATCTTGGATGAGTGATAAGTCCATCGCAGAATGTAGTCAGAAACTCATATTCAAACTATTTGCACATCTATGGGCAGGAACATTGATTTGCTATGGCTATCAAGATACAAATTATGTTCTTTAGATTGGGAAGTTAAAATTTAACTGTGTTGACAAATCCAAATAAATTTTTATGAGTGCACCATTGCTGACATATACTGAAAACAATATGTAACATTTTAAAAATATGTTTAACTTTATTTGAAGTGCTGCACACTGAACTGCCCTTAGTAATTTATAAATCCTACCATATTTTAAATACAATAGTCAAATATATCTGTACGTTTGATGTATGCAAATATCACCATTTTTTTTAAATATCCAGAAACAAAAAGTAAAGACTTACACTATAAACATATGACAAGGCACTTGTAGTTTTATATTTTAAGCCATGGTAGGGTGGCCTGGGGTGTTTTGGGGAACTTAAATTGCCCACAGCCCTGCCATGGCATACTAATATTTCACAATGGTATTATTTAAAAAAACTGGAACTCCAATCTTTTTCTGCTTGTCTATGTTCATACAATTCATATCGATCAAAAGTAAGATATGCAGCCCATGTATATTCCCTAGAGTTTTGGGACATATTTATAGTTCACTGATTAACAACAGTTTGCACCAAAGTTACGTATGTACTTGGACTCCTCATGTGAAAATGAATAGACCCCCTCCACCACCAACACAGGGTTGTCATGTTCTAATCCCGAGTTTACCTACTGTATGACTGAAATTCATTTTATTATATCTGTGCCTTCTTATCCCCCTGCCAGAAATTTGAAAGTAAAATAAACAATGTGAAACACAGAACTTATAGAGTAAACATTTTTACTTAACCAGCCTCATAGATGACACTGATTATTAACATGCATACTGTGAAGAAATTAGACATTGTCATTTGTGCAATGATATTGTAAATAAGTTCTTACATGTTGATTTATAATCTGTTTGTACAGAATGTTTTAAAGACTTGAACAGTGTTCCTTTAAATTTCTAACTGTGCATATTTGTGAAGAAGATTCTAAATGTGAAGAAGATAAATCTTTATCAGAGGTCTTAAACTGGGGCACATTGCTCTGGAGTGTGTAATAAAGATTTACATTGGGGTGGACAGAAGTATACAGTCCAGTCCCAGGTTATAGAGCATATTCCTGCTGTGCTCTTACAGGAAATTGTGAAATATTACTCCTGTTTAAGTGGCTGTCTCCTATTGGAGTCAGTAGTGAGGACTGCAGCTCCTTAGTTACTGACCCAGGATAGTAAGGGATGTCATATTACTGTTGGAAGTCCGGTGGGGTATTATGCTGATGTCGCATTATTTGATGGCAATGATGTGGGAGTTTTAATTGGACTTCAGTAGCCTGTGAGTAGCTGTCATTAAGATGTGTACTCTCGACAGCCATGAAGTAAACTTACAGAATCTCAGTTCACCACAGTATTATTTATTTGTAGTTAGTTAGTCGGGGACAGCAGGCAAAGATGTCAACCGAAGACTAGAGTAAGCCTACAAAGAACCAAATGGCTAAGGAGTGTGAAGCCAGAAGGCTGGTGCATGCCACCCTGACTAAGGAAGCAATGATTTCAGCCTTAGTTGCAGCTTCATCTCAGACCAGCTGTTTGGAGGATATCCAGTTTGGTATTGGGGATGGGCAGCCTGCCAAGATAGGACAGTCCACCTTTTCTTTAGAGGACCTGAAAATCCTTCTGGAGTTAGATAGACTGCACCTGGAGGCCAAACGACTGGAGACGGAAGAGAGATTAAGGCATTTAGAAGCCAAGGAAAATGCGAAGCAGTGCCAATATGAACTGGTAGACAAGCAACTGGAGACTGAAGAGAGACTGCACCTGGAAGCCCAGTGACTGGAGATCAAACATTTTTAGAAGCTGAGGAAAATGAGAGATAGCACCAGCATGAAGTGGAGCTTCTTACCCTTCAAGAGGGTCATTGAGGTAATGCGGAAGGGAATAACCAGACCTCAGAAGCTGTAGTGGTAAGTAAGCTTTTAACTCAATACAGGGATGAGGATGACTTTGATAGTTTTATTCATGTATTTCCCTTATTCCATGGTAAAACTGTCTGATGTACATTGTTTTAATTATGATAAAGTTAAAAACTGTCTTCTTGATTGTTTTAAACTAATACCTGAAGCTTATAGAAAAAAAATCATGAACATAGACATAAGGCAGATAATAGAGTGCATGATTACATTGCTGATTTAAGTACTTACTTTCATAGATGGGTGGGTGGGTGTCAGGTCACCACTTTTGAGGGACTGGCATACCCTTTGGTGAGGGAACAAGCCCTCAGTACTTTGCCTGATAACATGATAATCTGGTTAGCTGACAGATAATGTAACTCTGCAGAGGAGTTGGGGAGAAAATGAGATCTCTAAACAAGCAGAGCACCAATGCATAAGTAAGGGATACCTACTGCTGCACAAAGACATAAGGGAACCCATGAGGTGGCAGTGTAAACCACTCCAACAGAATACACCAGCAACAGGGAAAACTAGTCCAGGTACACGGTTAGTTATTAGATGTTTCCAATGTAACCAGTGGGGCCACATAGCAGCCAAATGTCCATCAAGTCAAGGTGAGAAAATAAAGGTGAGGGAGTGATCAAGTGGGGATGACAAACTGCCATTTGCAAGTTGTTTTGAAGCAACAGGGGTACCAAACTGTCACCAAAATTTATATCCTATCTTAGCAGTTGGTAAACAGGTAACTGCTAAGAGAGACACAGCTTCTGATATAACCATTGTGAGGCCTGCAGTTGTTAGAGAAGAGAAGTACTTGCTTGGACAGCCCTCTCCAGTCAGAGTGTTGGGAGGGACCCCATTCCAAATACATTTGGCTAGGGTTCATCTTGACTAGGAGGGTGGAAGAGGAAGAAAGCAGGTAGGTGTGTTTGAGGATATTCCTGCAGATGTCCTAGTAGGAAATTACTTTGATGATGCAGTGTCTTGTGTGCATGCAGTGTCATGTAGTCAGGCTTGGAGACAGGCATGTAGGTTTGGTAACCTGTGGGAGACCCAGACAGATCTCATACCTGAAGCTGGGACTGGTGTGGTGGATGTTTCAGAGAAGGATCTATCCTGTAGAAGTAAATCTGAAAGTGGGCCACAGCTGCTGGGAGATACTGATGTTCCCTTGGACATGGTGTCTGCAAGGACTGAGGTGAGTGATAGTACCCAGATTGACAGTGAGGTACAGCTGTCGGAAGCTACTAGGCTTCCTATGGATGGGGAGCTTGGGAGGGTCACAGATGCACAAATGCAGAGTTGAGAAAGGCTCAAATTATGGACCCTACATTACAAAGCTTGAGGGAGATGGCTAAGGAAGGATCTGAGGCTCAAGGAAGAGGAGAGTCTGTATACGGGAACAAAGGTTTGTTGTATAAAGAGTGGACTCCTAAGGGGGAGCTGGAAGGTAAGGTAGTATGGCAGTTGTACAGCCTAGAGCCTACCATCTGCCACTTCTTGCCATAGTCCTTAATATTCCTTGTGCAAGTGATATTAAGGCAGAGAACAAAGATTGTTGTATAAAGAGTAGACTCCTAAGGGAGGGCTGGAAGGTAAGGTAGTAAGGAAGTTGGTAGTGCCTAGAGCCAACTATCTGCCACTTCTAGCTATATTTCCTAATATTCCTTTTGCAGGTCATATGGATGAGAAAAGGTGGCAAATGCTTTGCTAGAAATTTTCATCAGGGTATATCTCTCAATGGAGATACTGACTGACCAAGATGTCAACTTCATATCAGACCTGCTGACTTGTTTGTGGAAGCGTTGTGGGGTGAAACATTTAGGGACCACCCCCTACCATCTCCAGACTAATGGCCTTGTGGAGAGGTTAAACTCTACATTAAAGACTATGCTACAGGCATTTGCAGACCAGTTTAAAAAGGTAAAGCTAACTATTACACCCAGTAAGTTTCAGGTGGGTATGGCAGAGGTCACTTACTTAGGACACAGAGTGGGAAGTGGTAAGATTAGGCCAGAACTGGTCAAAGTGGAAGCTATTCAACAGTGGTTAGTTCCTGCTACTAAACAGCAAGTGAGAGCATTTCTTGGGACAGCACGGTACTGTGGAAAATTTGTGCACAGTTGTTGTGCAGTGGCTGCACCCCCTTTCTGACCTAACTAGGAAAAAAAAACAGATAAGATAGTGTGGACCACAGACTGTGAATAGGCATTCCAAAAGCTTAAAGAGATTTTGGGAGGACCCCCTGTGTTAGTCAGCTCAGACTTTAGTAAAGAAGTTGTTGTTCAAGTGGATGCTCTGAATTGTGGGGTGGGGGCTGTGCTCAGCCAAGTTTCCTCAGAAGGAGAAGAACACCACAGTTGGGTTAATAATGCCAATGAAATGGATTGCCCAGGAGAGGAGTGGGTTGACATTCCCAGACAGACCCATTTTTCTCAAGCATCATTTTTCTCAAGGGTCACTTGAAGAGCGTACTTAAGTCATGGGGGGTGTGTGTGTGAAGAAATTAGACACTGTCATTTTTGCTAGCATGTCTGGCTGAAGTTTCTGTATATAATTTCAGATCAACCTGTGTATTTTATGCCAGCATGACTAGCTATGATATTGTAAATAAGTTCTTACATGTGATTTATAATTTGTCTGTACAGAATGTTTTAAAAAACTTGAACAGTGTTCCTTTACATTTCTAACTCCACATGCTTGCAAAAAAATTCTAAATGCAGACTGTCTCAGAATTAGCTGATCTGCAAATGATGTCATTGGAATGTTGACAGTTGCTATGTGTTACTGTCAGAGGCTGAAAGACAGGAAGGAACTTTAGTAAACAGCTGTTGGTTGATTTTTAAAATATGAAATGAAAATTAGAACTGGAACAGTTGTGACATTTAAGCTAGACTATAAAAGAGCCTGCTAAAGACAGTTGAAGTCAGTTGTTAGTTAACAGCCAGTACAAGTTCTCAGTTGTACTGTACAGAGGATACCTAAAGGGACTCACAAAGAACTGTAAGCCTGCCTTTGCTCTGTTGTAATAATTTAGTTTAGATTAGGGATAGTAGTCTTTAGTCAGATAGGAATTTATAAATAAACAAAGTTTTTATAAATGTTGGATTTGTATCTTACAGTATTGATTTCATTTTCCTGGGGATTAAATTTGTTTATTGGAAATTACTGTTTTATATTTTTAATCATTTTGCTCATTATTAAATATTTTTAGTACTTACGTTGTGGCTGGTCAATCAGTACTTTCTTTAGTGATTTGATAATGCTTATGCCTGTTTTGATAACTTCCTGGGCCACTCTGAAAGCCTGTCTGCTTTAGGTCATTTGCTATAATTTGTTTTAATATCTTATTTTCATAACTGAACACCAATTTAAAAGGGCATGAAGGCTCTCTGATTGATGGCAGCATTATCATATTATTTTGTTGAAGGGACACAAAGATGAAAATCTATGTCAGGCTTTCCCAAAAGTGTTTGGAAGTGTGAGATTTAATTTATTTAAATGTGAGTGTATCAGATGTCTTAAACTGGGACAGATTGCTCTAATGTGTGTAATGAGGAGTTACATTAAGGGTGGATAGAAGCAGAGTCCAGTCCCCGGTTATAGAGCATGTTCCTGTTGTGCTCTTAGGGGAAATTGTGAAATAATACTCCTATTTCAGTAACAGTCTCCTACTGGACTCAGTAATGAGGACTGATGTTCCTTAGTTACTGACCCAGGATAGTAAGGGGCATCACATTAGTGTTGGCAGTCCAGTGGAATATTATCCAGATGTCACACATACATATAGGCAGGCTTTTGAAAATGATTGTTACTGAATGTGGAAGTGAGTTCTGTATTCATCTACCTGTATCCCCAGGACAATTTATTGGCAGGTGGATGCTGTATTTAAATATATATAGTTTACAAAATCTATATGTCATTGTAAGGCTGCTTTAAAGCAAGCTGCTTTGAACTCAGTGTTTATATTGCTGCATTGAAAGGGAACCTGAAATGTAATTGCTGAAATCTGTTGATAATGAAAAAGAAAATAGTTTTGTGTTCATCATTATTAATAAACATACTTTAAGGTCATACAGCACCCAGCAGTGGCACAAACTGTTTTATTCATTTGACCAATCTGTCTGAACCTTCACATAATACAAACAGGAAAAGCACAATCACAGCAATGTTATCTCCTCAATGGAATAGTACAGATCCAGACTGGCCCTCTTGTTCGGTTACAAGAGTTAGGATAACCCCCCTCACTCGATGCCCATCACGTGGATCCTAACTTCCCGACGCTGACCTACAAGAACCCCTGGTGCGAACGCACAGACCAGCCTCCACCCAGGTCTATTGAAACTAGTCAATCGAAGACTTAAAATCCCAGGATAACCCCCCTCACTCGATGCCCATCGCATGGATCCTAACTTCCCGACGCTGACCTACAAGAACCCCTGGTGCGAACGCAGAGACCAGCCTCCACCCAGGTCTATTGAAACTAGTCAATCGAAGACTTAAAATCCCAGGGTAAAGGACCTTTCAAACCCTAAAGTGTACATTGTATCTAGTGACTGTGGCAGTATTCGTGACTTACTAGTTTAGCACACCAGCTATTTTATCCCTCTGGTTCTGCTAGCGGACATTGAACTAAAAGGAAAGTAAAATAAGCAAGCTTACGTTGTACTCGCAGGTTTCTTTAGGACCCAGGGAAAATCCTCTGGTTCTGCTAGCGGACATTGAACTAAAAGGAAAGTAAAATAAGCAAGCTTACGTTGTACTCGCAGGTTTCTTTAGGACCCAGGGAAAATCTGGGTGGTGTAGTCCCCGCTCCGCTTCGCCCTCGCTTCGCTCGGGCTCTCTCCGCTCCCCACCCTGCCCCCTATTCCCACCCGCCCCCACTATCTCTACATTTATAGGGTCATTTAGCCCATCCCCCTCTACGGCTAACCAACCACAACTGTCCCTCCATCTGACTCATTTCCCTCCCACTTCCTGGTACTGCCTTTATAACTAAGGCTACTCCCTTGGACCGCCCACTTCCAACCTTTTCTCATCCTCCCTCCTTTTCCCCCCCTTAGCTTTGTTAATTCCCTATTTTTCAAAGGTTTTCTATCAACAGTTCATACTCACCAACCTCTCCTCTCACCATGGATAGACAATCGTTTACTATCCTCCCCTTCAGATCATTTCTTCTTATTATATCTTATCATCTAACAAGCTACGAAACTCTACCCCTAGTAGGAGCCCACCTCCCAAATGGTCACACCTCTCTTTACTCCCAAAAACCCTCCAATCTCATCCCCCCCTTTCACTACTCCGGTAATAACCAGATCTTCAAAACACCTCATCTTACTCCTCGCCACCCTAAAGCACCTAGCTCTAAGGACACCCTCAAACTACAAATTAAACTCCAAAAGATATTTGACTACTTGAAAAAATCTATCACAAAATATGGGGACATCCACCCCAACCCAGGCCCTAACTCTGATCCAGGCCTCAACATCCTGAATTCAGCTAGAACCTCAGCAGGCTCCCTCCTTATCTTTCACCTCAACCTAAGAAGTATCAATAATAAGGTCCATAACTTACATGCCATGCTTGCAACCCACTCCCCAGACATTATGTGTCTAACGGAAACATGGCTAAAACCTAGCACCAAGGATGAAGAAATCATCCCTCCTGGGTATAACGTTCTCAGATCTGATCGTCTAACTAGAAAGGGTGGGGGAACAGCCGTTATGTTTAAGAATACGCTGAGCGTCACTATGAACCCACTCCAACCCCCAAAAATTCCTAACCTTGAACTGCTTGCTCTAAAGCTATCCCTCAACAAACAAAAAAGTATTAATCTCATTGTAGTCTATATACCACCGGGAAATAACGTTGAAAACCTTGAACATATCCTTAATTGGTTAGCTACAACCCTTCCCCAAGAAACCATAATACTAGGTGACGTTAATATTGATTGGTCCCACTACTCCAATCACTCAAATCCTCTCCCCATTAACTTGCATGGCTTCTCTCAAAATATACTATCTACCACCAGAATTGGGAATGCTCAACAAAAGGAGAGCATCATTGACTGGATCCTCACTAATAAAGCCCCAAATAGCTATACTGCAGGGACTCTTCCCAATGACCTTAGTGACCACCTTATTACCTTTATCTTAAAACACAAATGTACAAAATCAAACCATCACCAAACCAGGCTGGTCAGGAACAGTAAGAATTTTGTCCCACAACATTTTCTTGCTGATCTCAAAGCATGTAACTGGTCCTCTCTAAAAACGCTCCCCTTAGAGGACAGTGTCTCTTATTTTAATGACACTTTCCTTAAGATACTTGATGCTCACGCTCCTAAAAGACTGACCAGGACCAAGGAACAGATTGCTCCTTGGCTAACAAAAGACACCAAATCCAAAATTAAACTCCGGGATCAGGCCTGGAATAAATGGAGAGCTACCAAAAGCCCCCTGGACCGGATCAAGTTTCTTCAGCTTAGAAACTCAACCAAATTAGCCATCTTGATGGACAAAAAACAATATTTTTGCCACCTCCAAGACAAACACCAGCATAATCCCAAAAAATTCTGGGCTGGCTTCAATCATCTCCTTCGTCCAGGAAAATCGACCACCCCCACCCCTGGTAAACTCATTGGCAAAGATCCAAGTGAAATAGCTAACACTTTCAATACATTTTTTACGGAGACCATCCAGTCTCTCGCCAATCAGCTTTCCAATACTCCCTCTTCCACAACCTCAACTAAAAACCCTACTCAGTCCTCCCTTAACTTACAACCCACACCTACCTCCTACATTCGTACCCTCTTGAAAAAACTCAAACCAACTACCTTAGCGGCTGACCTACTCCCAGCCAACTACCTACAAATAGCATCTGACGCCATTGCTTACCCTGTTTCAATCCTGATCAACCGATCTATATCTGAATCTTCTATCCCCTCAATCTGGAAAATCTCTTATATCATCCCTCTCCATAAAGGTGGATCCTCCACTGACACATCTAACTACAGGCCAATAGGTATACTGTCTCCTCTAGCCAAAATCCTGGAACGCTGCGTTCATAAACAGCTCATTACCCATCTTTCTCAAAACAACCTCCTGTCTAACACCCAGCATGGATTCCGCCCCCATCACAGCACAACCTCTGCTCTTCTCTCCTTTGTAGATTCAATCAACCAAAGCCGCAATAATAAACTTATTTCCTCTGCGCTTTTTCTTGACCTATCAAAAGCCTTCGACATGATGAACCACCAACTACTAATACAAACACTGCAAACCTTTCATCTTAGTAAATCAACAATAAGTTGGTTTAACGACTACCCATCGAGTAGAAAGCAGGCGGTTCAGTGGCAAAACAGGCTATCAGACCTACTCCCCACTAATATTGGTGTTCCACAAGGATCAATACTTGGCCCTCTTCTCTTTTCCCTATTTATTAACAGTTTACATACGATCATTCCTAAAGCCACTTGCATTCAATACGCAGACGACTCCACCCTGATATGCTCGGACGTTTCTCTTGCTAAACTCCAAGTTGCTACCCAAAATTGCTTCTCCTTAGTTGAAACATGGTTCTCAGAACTAAAGCTTCTACTAAATCCATCCAAAACTAAATTACTTTTATTTTTCCCCACACTAAATACCTCCCAAGTAAAAGAACCACCTAATTTATTTTATTTTACATTTGTTGACCGGGCTAGTCCAACTGGATACATGTCCATTTTCAGTGGAGGCCCGGGGAGAAAAGCTCCAAGGTCATAGTTAGATTAACAAAAACATTGATGTTGTTACACAAGATAATATACTGATTAATACATATACAATGATAAACCTATAACAAGTGAGTACAATTAAATACACTGATGCTTACAGACCAAATAAGAGAAAACAAGAATTATTAAATGATTTAACAAGGTATAGATTAGAATAGCCAGACAAGGAGGGCTAGAATAGGGTGTTCTTTGGTTTTTGGGTTAGGCGGAGGCTGAGAGAAGCCTAGGTACGACTGGGACAATAGCTTGTTAGTCTGGACAGGAGCAAGGGCATAACCATTTGGATTTCAAGTATTGCCACTACCCCAACCTTCTGCGTGTCCTCCAATAATGGAATCATAATCGAACCCGTCTCCCACACTAAACTTCTTGGGGTGACCATAGATAACAAACTTAAATTTGATACTCATGTCAGTCTGACCATTAAGTCTGTAAACAAAAAACTCGGGTCTTTGTATAGATTAAAAACTTTCTTAACTCCGCACACCAAACTAACCATTGCTAGGACCCACCTTCTGTCTACACTCCTCTACGCTTCGCCGGTATTCTCCTTCCTCAACAAGAAGGAACTCAACAAACTGTCTACTAGCTATAACCACATAGCCAGATTTATAACAGGGATGCCCTATCGGACCCATCACTGCCAAAATCTAAGGACCCTCGAGTGGTTAGAACTCTCCAATACTCTCAAACTTAACCAACTCTCTGAGGCATTCAAAATAATTAATCATCCAGAAAAAACTCCCTCACTGAACAAAATACTTACCCCTTACTCCAACCTCACATCCCTCAGGTCATCCAAAAGCCTACTAGTTCAAACCATCAAGTCTAACAACTTGGGAGGCGAAGCACTCTATGCAAATTCCATTGGCAAATCTTGGAATGCCCTCCCAAATAACCTAAGACACATGACCTCTCTCTACCAATTCAAAAAACACCTCAAAGACCTATTAAAATCCCAATGGCTCTGCCCCTGCTCTAATCCTGACTAATACTAAAACTTTCCTGGCCCACTAAAGTCCCTACAAAACCCACTAACCTAAGGTCTCAACTAATTCTAATGCTTGTTCATTATAGGTATTGTACTTCTCTTAAATAATTGTATAACATATATGTCTGATTCCTCTTTGAATGTAATAACTATAACTCTATACTTGAATGTTATGTTTAACTACCTCTTTATTGTGGAGCTTTTCTCCCCGGGCCTCTACTGAAAATGGACATGTATCCAGCTAGACTAGCCCGGTCAACAAATGTAAAATAAAAAATAAAAAAAAAAAAACTATTGAATTTGCAGTTACTGTCTCTGTGACCCCCAGCTCTGTAAGATTAAAGGTGTGAAAAAGAACTGTAAGGGATAAGTTTGTGACTGCAGTTACTCTGAATATTCTCATTACTCCATAGTATAGTGATCTTTGAATGAATATGTATAACTATCAGGGTTATAAGGGCACAACTCCTCACATTGTGAAGTGCTGGAAGAAAGTCACTATGCAAAATCACTTTCATAACATTGCAAAATGTTTCAGAATTCACTTATTTTCTTTGCCATTCAAACTTTATTTTTCAGACTTGTAAATGATGCAGTTACATGTCTAGTAATAAAAATATGGTGCCATCATGACCAGGGTCAGTGCAACATTTTAAGGCTTGTCACCTCTAATTCTTATTTCAAAGTTTTCAGTTTTAAATCAATAATTTTATTTAGAAATATAACTTTTATCTATATAGCAGTAAGAGGTATGTACATCTTTACAAAATATGCAGTAATTTACAGATAATCTGAACAGTGGTATAAAAAACATCATCACTTAAAGATAACCTAAACAGTGGTGATGTGATATATTGCATCTTTATTTTATCCAAGAGGCATCTGACAGAAAAACATAATGAACAATTTAAGTCTGAGTCTCCAAGTTATCTCCTACTCTGAGTTCTTTTCAATAATTCATTCTTTTGTGAAATGCTGTATAAATAAATGATTAAACTGGGCACAGCAACATATTGTATTTATAACAATTTCTAATGTAGTCTAACAGGTAACATAAGCTGTTCTACTGCTTTGATCACATTTATACCACTTCTAATGTCCAAAGGAAACAGGGTAGACCTAATAAAGCAGTGATGTTTAGTAACAATAATTTCTTTAGTAAAATAAAATATGAAGTGCAATAAAGTGAGGGGAAATGGCACATATTTCTATAGGTCAAGAGCTGTAGAAAATGTAGTCTATGTTTACCATTAGATGACATTTTTGTTGAACAGCTATTCCATAAACACTAATCCTTGAATGTCATTTTTATCAAACAGGCAAATCATCGTAAGGAAAATCATTGAAGTGTAATATTTGGCCAAAAACAAGGAAGTGCCACAATGCATAACTTAAAATAAACAACCCCAGTTATAAATTTGCCCTTTTCCCCACTGTATTGCAATCTTGGAATTGGCATATATAGTTGGGGGTGTGTGGGAGGGTGCTACCAATTTTGAAGTCACATTACATTGGGAAAAAAGGAAAATGTATAAAAAGATTTGTCTACTTTACTTTATGCACTGTGGTACATTCTTGTTGTTGATGGCCAGCTATTACACTTCAATGATTTCCCTTATGATGACTTGCCTGTTCGATAAAAATGACATTTGAGGGGTAGTGTTTTTGGAATAGCATTAGATAAGAATGTTGGTCAATGGGTAAAAATAGACCCGCAGAAAACTGGTAATATCAAATATATAATCAGAAAAGGTCATATTCAGAATCTGGAGAGGGTATCATAAATGAAACATAATATCATATAAGCATACACATCAGATTCTTATAGTATAGAAAAAAGATACTGGATATGAAAATTAAAATGAAAACATTGATCTCAATAGTCATAAACTGAAGATAGCTTTGCACGCAGCTCGCAACCTCTTAGTTCAAGAAATCTAGACAAAGCCCAACAAAATTTGGGGACAAAAGTCCAAAATAGGGACATATTTTAAATATTGCTCTTATAAACTTTGAAAGCTGCTACAGTAACAGGTTTTGTTTTAACATACATTTTCTGAAAGGTTTGAAGTCTGAAACTAAAATGTTTGTCAGTATTTAGTGATTTCAGTCCTCAGATCATTCCAGTGATTTGCCAGAAAACCACACATTTTATGAGGAACAGGCCAAAAATATGAGAGAAAAATCTGGACATTTTGTGAAAATCTGTACACTTGATTGGTATGGGTTTGCAGTATAACTAGGAGACAGGACATTGTTTAAAAAATTAAAAAAATAAAAATAATATGTCTTTTATTGTCTGAGGGAACTCCATTAAAAAACACCCAAACAAAATTGCTTTATGCTGTTTCTATATGAGTATTTTTTTCCAGTAAAATATTTTTATTACTATAAAAATGAAATGCAAAGCTAGAATATTTGAAGCATCTAATATTTGCAATTATGCAAAATAAAGTGAAATAGTTATGATGCCTATGTTTGGTTATTTCTTCCCAGTACTGATTATCAGAGGAAAGTATTTTTTGGGGGGGAGGGTTCCAGTCTTCAGCTCTGAAAATCGAATTCAAGCTGTCACCCCTACTGTTTCAGCTCTCAAGTCCATTCTGCCTCCCCACCCCCTGAGTTTGGAGCCACTGATGATCTGGGAAAGGGAAGAGAAGAGCATCAGCATACACTGGTACTGTTTTTTGGCTGGGACAAGGAAAACATTCAAAAATGGAAATGGGAGAGCAGTGATTGGGAAGTGGAGTAGAGTGGCACCTGCAGCTCCATCCCTGCTTGCAACCTGCTTGTTTGCTAATGCTAAACTTTTTCAATAGGTTGCCAACAACAGCACTGTCAGACTGAGTGGGCAATGTAGAGAAGCTATGAGCATTTTTCCCCACCCCTTGACCTCTACAGTTTTCACATTTATCGGTCTTCCAGCTCTGCCAGTCTAGAATCCTCCCTCAAGCTCTTTCCTTCACCAGAGCTTTTTGGGGGTATATTTGGCATGTTCCTACCCTAGATAGGCATATCCATCTTTACTACCTCACTAACACATGCCAAAGCTGCTAATCAAAGACAGGTCACCTGGCTTGTAGTCAGGGAGTAATGCTGGAGTCTGGAGAAAGTGTTTGTCAAAGAATAAAGGCAATGAGGCTGTAAATAGCTTTCCTGTCATTATTTTTTTCTTACCAAACACGATAACCAAGAGTCCAACAGTAACAACAGAAGAACCACTGGCCACAGTGACTGAACTCCAAGCTTTTATTGTCAACCAAGAACACTCATTGCCAATAGTCTTAACCCTCCCTCCCCGATAGGCCCAAGGAAATACTGCATACCACAATTCCCTCAACCATTACAAGGGAGCAGTTCTCATCAATGCACTTTTCAAGGCCAAAAACACTAAATTGATGGGGCCTGATAAAATCCCAGGATGTTTAATAAATAGCATGAACTATAACCTCTCTGATCCACTTGAATTACTTTTCAAATGGAGCCTTCTGGCAGGTTTTGTGCCCAAGGAATGACAGATGGCTACAGTCAATACTCTGCATGAAGGAGGTCCAACCACTGATCCAAGTAACTGCAGGCCCATAAGTCTTGCCAACCTAATATGTAAGGCCATGGAAAAAAGCATCATGGACATGATAAATGAGAAAGTAGGTAACCTGCAAATGTTGGACATATCACAGTTGGTATTTGTTAAATGAAGGACATGCCTATTAAATCTGATGGATTTATTGAGAGGGTTACCCAAGCACAGGATGAAGGTAAGACTTTGCACACAGCTTACTTCGGCCTGGCTAAGGCTTTTGATACAATATTTCACTCACGTATTATAGGCAAGCTCACTAATTTAGGTATAAACACTTTTATCATCTACTGGATACTCAACTGGCCCACAGATAGGACCCGACAGGTCAAAATAGTTGGGGCCACCTCCACCAAGAGGCCAGTCACTAGTGGTGTCCCCCAGGGCTCCGTACTGGGCCCAGTCCTTTTTGGTACCTATTTCTCTAAAATAGAAGTAAATGCTGAAGGTTTATGGTTGATTATGTTTGTAGATTATTGCAAACTGTGGGTTATCATCGAGTCCACTGCAGACACTAGTATTCTTCAAGACGGTCTATCTCTGACTAACAAATGGTGCCAAAGCCATTGTCTTACACTCAATGCTAAGAAATGCATGGCTGTACCCTTTGGGAAGTCAAACATCTAGGCTAATTACCATATTGATAATATGCCCCTAAAAGTTGACCCGCTGGTCAAATATCTGGGTATGCACATAGACAGTAGCCTAAGCTTTGGCTACCACTGGAACACAGTTGTGAGAAAATCCTTTTATGTTGCACAACTTATAAGCAAGGGCATTATCCCACTGTACTCAGCCCTTATCAGACCAATCATAGAGTACAATGATTGCTTTGGTATGTACCTAACTAGGCATATGCAGCAACTACTGTGACCTCAGACATGCCTTACAAAAGAATACAAGGGGTAGCAAATCTGCTTTATGTAGAGAACCTTAAAGCCCTTTCCTTCTACTCAGTCCCATATAGATTGCTGAGGGGTGATCTATGCCTGGCTTACAAGGGATCTGCAAACCCCACACTTATGAATCTCCTACATATTCATAAGTCAAAGAGTACCAGAAGAGCAAGGTCTAAATACCTAAATTTTGTCTGTGACTTGAGCAGAATATGCTGGAGAGACAGATATGTGTTCCAGAGACATACCCTCCTATGGAACAGATTGTGTATTAACCAGTTTAAGCTCAACCTAGACCAATGGATTGGGAATAGGAAATTTATACTGGGCCTGGCACCCATGTCCCTTATTGACAGAGGTAGTTTATAAATGTCTGGCTCTTAGTGTCCTGTTCCATCACAGGGCATTATTATTCATTCAGGAAAACTTGGCTAGGCTTAGAAAGGCCCCTTGGGTCATTAGCCTAGTAACAGTCTATGAATCTATGAATCTATAATGATGTCTCCTTGGTGAATGTTGGCATGTATGAAAGAAGTGGTGATGAAAGTTAGAGGCTGCGGTGGTCTAGCAGTGCAGTCTTCTTTTGCCTGTTCATCCATTGGATAATGCTAATATCTTACACTAGAAATGCAGCAAAGGTTAAAGCCTATTCTGCAGTATCAAAAATTTAATGTAAAATAATAGCAGTCATTAAATAATGAGGTTCCAAGACATTGCAGTGAGACTGATGAAATGCTGAGATTCAGTGGCTTTACAGGATGACCAATATATTTCACTTGAAAGAAAAGGCTAGGAAAAAAGTATGGTGAGTGGAAACAGGTGGACAAACTAATGCAACAAGATATGACAATCATGCATAAGTGAGGGCAGAAGTGACCAAACATTGAGGAAGGAGATGCAGGTAGATGCTAAAGTGGTGAGCAAGTATTCAAAGAGTTTTGGCAGTTACCAGCCATAAACAGGCCAGAGAAACAGAAAGAAAACAAAGTGCAAGCTGAGAGAAAAGTAGTAGTGAATGTAAAGTCAGGTGTTTAACTGAAAGAACTAAGTGCTTTTAAAATGCTTAGGAGCACAGAATAACAGGTGTTTCACTGAAGGAAAGCAAATGATGTTTTAAGTGCTTCCAGTCTTGCAGTGAACAGCACCTAGAAAAGAAAGCACTGATGCAGCCACTGTGGAAACGTGGAGTGGTGAAACCCCTGAACTGCTTTGGTAATGCAGTCTCAGTAGTCTCTTTCTCAGGTGGATACTCATACAGATGACAAGGTAAAGGTTTGCACAAATTAGAAAGCATCAGACTAACATCACCAGTTAGCTTACATGTGTGTGGTGGTAATTCTAAATACTTGCTGTACAGGGTGAGTAGAAGACCATTTGGGAAGTGGCATTGATGACTACTTATGAAGTGGTGGTTTGTTGCTTGACAGGAGTCTGAATAGGACAGAGAGCTTAATGGGAGGGCTTACAGTTTAAACCTGAGAAAGAAGACATTAGAACTTATGGATGGCATGCCATAATCATGATTGTAAGATGAGATAAGCATAGGGTGAGGGTGAGATTGAAGCAGCAGGATTAAAAAATCTATTCTTTATTTAATTTTATTAATTTGACTTGCCATGTTAAGTAGTTTATCAAGACCTATTTTCAGTGACCACAAGGTAACAAATAATATTAATGAAAGAACAAGCATTCATTTTATAAAATGAATTTAACAGCATTGTCTTAAGGTCAAATATGGACAGACTAATTTGCACAGCATACAACATATTGTCAGTAAATACTATTTTCAGAAATAGAACAGATGTGTGTCCTTTTCCTTTTAGTTAGTGAAGAAGTTTTTGCACATGTGAGCATGGACATGAACACTATCATTACCTTATGAAGACTTAACCAAAAACTGACCAAAATATGAAGAAATCAAACAGTGATATAAATTATAATCAAATACAGACAGCAAGCAGTTAATATAAGTATACAAGAGTAAAACCTTATTAGCAGATGATAACTCACAGTGCTGGATATAGCATGGTTTTGCTGTAATAAATCAAACTTCAGTTTATTCATTTCTTAAAAATAAAGTAATTGTGGCAGTACAGTGGAAATTACAGAAATTTCAAATGCACATTACAGTGGTTAACTTTTTTATACTACAAAAAGTCTTTTGGGGATGATTACAGTTATTTCATTCATTGATTTAAAAAGAATGATGCCAAGCTACAAAAAGTTCACAAGTTGGGATCTAATATTCTGAATATAACCAAACTAGAGTTAGAGTTATTTTATAGGACTGGCTCCTGAATTGTGTTTCTTTTTTTCCTGGCAGTGAGTCCGTGCTGCTGCCAGACACCTAGAGGTTGTCTAATATTTGTCACTAGTGCCATCCTGTTGGCAGAGTTTAATCATTGTGAGTTAGTAATTGCATTTCTTATTATGTAAAATGGTCAGCTATGGGATGTGGATATATTATGAATTATTTATAGTCAGTTTGTGGGAGACAATAGTTATTAGAGAAATACCACTGATTTTGCTTTTTGTCTTGTTATACTAATAAAACTTCCCATTCTTAGCTATATGTTCTTCTTTTTGACTAAATGCTGAACCAAGTCATAAATAGCTATAAGTTTAATATAGCACTGGAAAGCCAAAGGAAGACAATAATTCAGTTAATAACTCATAGCTCCTGAGACAGATATTGGAGCATAATATGTAGAGCAGGTTGTATTAGCCATAGTATAGTAATTAGAAAAAAAATGATGGACCGGTAGACTTTGGTGCCACCTTGGTGATTATCTGTATTTGTGTGTGATGGTGGCAGTGGTGAAGGTAGCTGGGGGTGCAGTATAAAAACACCTATCCATTCCAGTCTCCCCACCCTACGCCACCGAAAAAAATCATTGAAAGTCATTTTACATTTCTTATAACATTTTACTGTTAACCAAACAACTTAGAAATGTCAGGATTCAACATTATTTTCAGCAAACAGATAATTTTTATTACACACTAGATTGTAACTCAGTATAAACAATGTTTACACTTCAGCATCTCACACCCAAAGGACTACTGAATTCACAATGCATTATGGTATATGTTATTTCTTAAAAGGGCTATTCTATACGTTAGTATTAAAAGGGCAATGTCAGTATATACATTTGCACAATATATATAACCAATTTAGCAGCTTTAAAAACTTATCATTTCAGACTTGAATCTCCATCAACAAATAAATTAGACACACTAGAGAGTCAACTTTCTTATGTAGTGCTTTCCCCAACTCTGGAATAACATTCAGTTACACATAAACCAGTGATGCCATTGATTTATTTAAGACAATGCTTAACAATTGAATGGATGCACATAATTTCATCATGTACAGGAATTGTTTTGCCCTACTGGAGGCAGACGATGTGCTATGAGTTAGGTATTGGACAGCCGATTAACGTCTATGGACTGGGTTTGTCCAGCAAATTTTATACTATTCTATAGTACAGTGAAATATTATTCTCTCGGAACTTCTTCTTGACCATAGAGTATCAATAATTGCTAAAAATGTAAATGTTTATAAATTGTTTGAGGCATACTGTTAGAAAAGCAAGTTGTTTAAAAATATTCAACAGTGTACATATGTATAATTAATAATACAGATAATAAGCATTGTGTTAGTTTTAGATACACAATCTTTCCATATTATACAACTTATGTACCATGTAATAAGTTTATTTCATTGTGCAGAATGATTTCAAAATTAATTTATTGATATGCTTACAATTGGGTTAATACAGACCATATTAGTTTGCACTACCTGCTAAATGAGTGGGAGCAAGATTGTAATTAACTTTTCAATATTTAACATTTGTTAAATTCAATAACTCAAAAACCAATGTATCCATGTTTTTGACTGGCGAGACACTGATACAATTCAATCAAGTGTCTAGTCAATAGTAGGATGTATTCTTGTGTACAATTTTTGTTGTGTGACATGCTGAGTAATTATGTTCTGCATTTAGTTCAGTCTTAACTGGTATATTAAACATTCATTATTGGCATCACATGACCATAAATGTTCAGAATGGTTATGAATATGAAAATAGTGAAGCAGAATTATTTATAAAAAAACAGTGTGTGTGTGTGTGTGTGTGTGTGTGTGTGTGTGTGTGTGTGTGTGTATGTGTCTGTGTTTTCAAGGAAATTATGTTGTTACACCTACAGTGGATATAAAAAGTTTACACACCGCTGTTAAAATGCTAGGTTGTTGTGATATAAAAAAATGAGACCACAATAAATAATTTAAAAACTTTTCTCACTTTTAATGTGACCTATAACCTGTACAATTCAATTGAAAAGCAAACAAATCTGTTAGGGGAACATATAAAAAAATAAAAAAACGTACAATACTCTGGCTGCAAAAGTGTGCACACCATTAAACTAATACTTTGTTGTGTGTGCACACCCTTAAACTAATACTTTGTTGAAACACCTTTTGATTTAATGACAGCATTCAGTCTTCTTGAGTACACACCTGCCATCAATTAAAGAGACTCTGATTAACCCTAAATAAAGTTCAGCTGTCCTAGTAGGACTTTCCTGACATTTACTCAGTTGCCTGTACAGCAAATGCCATAGTTCACAGAGAGCTTACAAAGCATCAAAGGGATCTCATTGTTGCAAGGTATCAGTCAGGAGAAGGGTACAAAACAATTTTCACACCATTAGATATACCATGGAACACAGTGAAACCAGTCATAAAAAATGGAGAAAATATGGGACAGCAGTGACATTGCAAAGAACCGGACTTCCTTTCAAAATTGATGAAAAGACAAAACAAAAACTGGTCAGGGAGGCTACCAAGAGACATACAGAAACACTGAAGGAACTGCAGGAATTTCTGGAAAGTACTGGTTGTTTACTACATGTGACAACAATCTCTCGCATTCTCCATATGTCTGGACTATGAGGTAGGGGTGCAAAACGGAAGCCTTTTCTTACACAGAAAAACATCCAGGCCTGGATAAAATTTACAAAACAATATATCAAGTCTCCCAAAAGCATGTGGGAAAATGTGTTATGGTCTGATGAGACCAAGGTTGACCTTTTTGGCCACAATTCCAAAAGGTACGTCTGGCGCAACAACAGCACGTCGCATCACCAAATGAACACCATCCGCACGATGAAGCATGATGGTGGCAGTATCATATTTTGAGATTGCTTTTCTTCAGCTGGAACTGAGGCTTTTGTCAAGATGGAGGGAATTATGAACAGTTCCAAATACTAGACACTTTTGGCCCAAAACCTTCAGGTGTCTGCTAGAAAGCTGAAGATGAAGAGGAATTTCACCTTTCAACACAACAATGACCCCAATCATGCATCCAAATCAACAAAAGAATGGCTTCACCAGAAGAAAATTAAAGTTTTGGAATGGCCCAGACAGAGCCCAGATATAAATCCAATAGAAAATCTGTGGGATGACCTGAAGAGGGCTGTGCACAAGAAATGTCCTCACAATCTGACAGATTTGAAGCACTTTTGCAAGGAAGAGTGGACAAATATTGCCAAGTCAAGATGTGTCACGCTAATAGACTCCTACCCAAGAAGACGGAGTATTGTAATTAAATCAAAAAGTACTTCAACAAAGTATTAGTTTAAGGGTGTGCACGCATAACAAAGCATTAGTTTAAGGGTGTGCACACTTATACAACCAGCGCATTGTACTTTTTTATGTTTTATATTTTTTCCCCTAACTGATTTGTTTGTTTTTCAATTGAATTGTACATGTTATAGGTTACATTAAAGGTGGAAAAAGTTTTGAAATGATCTATTGTGGTCTCATTTGTTTATATCACAAAAACCTGGCATTTTAACAGGGTTGTGTAAACTTTTTATACCCACTGTATATTAAGTGAATACCTAGAAATATGATAATCAAAAAATCACTTAAGAGCAAGAGATTGCTAAATATATAAGCCATTGGTTAATATTGTTATAAAGCCTAGAAAATAATGTGACAAAGTGATGTACCTGCTAAGTTTATTTAGTAATAATGATCAACCTAATTAATGAAGTTTGCATGAATTTATAAAATTAGTAAGACGGGACCATATTTCAATATGTAGTTTGTGGTCCACATTAATGAAATACTCAGGATATTGAAACTGATCACAAACTAATAAAGAATCATACAGACTGTTTAAATATTTGATACAGCTAGTCCAAGCATGTGTGCAAACTACTGATTTGCCCAACTTA